>NW_020185325.1:694844-936738 GCF_003031525.2 Neophocaena asiaeorientalis asiaeorientalis | reverse complement strand
AAAAAAAAAAAAAAAGATAAATTTATTCCAGCTGGTGCTACATAATAACAAGGGAATTCAGATCCAAAATTTATCCCTGAATCATTACTAATATTTTTAGATTCTTATATTTTTAAAATTGCTTCCTCCTCACCTTCCCTTCTTTCTTCCTTTTCTCTTTTCTACTTGTTCTCTCATCCATAGATTTATATTGAATACGTAGAAGCACCAGAAGCAGTAGAGCAGAGACATAAACTAGCATCGTGATTGTGGAGACTTGGAGCCAATTTCTACTACTTGCTGTGGTGACCCTAAGTAAGGTCACTGAACATCTTTGTGCCTTAGCTTCTTCAGCCTTAAAAGGGGGATAAATTCAAAGAAATAGCCTTATTTCCCAGGGCTACTGTGGAGATGAAATGAGTTAATGTCTGTGAAGTGCTACATTGTGTTGTTAAATTAGCTAAACCCTGGAGGTATAACAATGAGAAAGCTGTGGTTCCAGTCTGGTCAGCTTACTTGGTCAGTCCTTCAGAAACAAAAATTGGACGCTAAATGCTCCATTCCATTACATAAATAGCTGAGCTTGAGCAGACAAACAAAAATTCTTCCGTAAACACATTTTGAGAAAGAATAAATGACTTGGGCCTGTGACCATGATTGGATTAGACTCCTGAGGATGAAAGGGCTATGCTCCTCCACCCAGCCCCTAAAACAATCCTATGCATTCACTCTTCTGTGGAGAGACAACTGGAAGACCTCGCAGATGGAAATGGTGGTCCCGGGAGATAGAACTGTCAGACTGCTCATTCACTACCTTGATGAACTGTTGACAAAATATTAGACCAATGAAAGTTCATCGACAGAGACAAAGGGGAGCTGAACACATGCAGCGCTTTTCTTGTTATTCCAAGAACCGTTACAAACTGTGACCCCTAGGACTAGATGGTAGATTCTGTAGACTCAAGAAAAACTCAGGAATAAATCTTAAGATTTCAGTCAAAATAATCGCAACCATGGGAGGAGAATTTTGTTCACAGGAATTAATTATTCACATATTTTTCAGAGTCTCATAGGGAACATTTGTATTTTCTGTTCACTTTGGTAAAAATACTTTTTGGTTTTTTTGTGGGGTTTTTTTGGAGACAACCTATGATTATTTACTGACCCATTAACTCCGGGGATTTTATGAAATACTATGATTTTTTTGGATTAATTTCAAAAATTGTGGTTTAGTATGAGAGTGAGTTTATGTATTTTGTTAAAGACATCCAAATGATGAGGAAACTGTCACAAGATGAGAAAACAGCTAGCAAAGAACTATGACAACTGCAATAACCAGAAGTTATAAGAACAAATATGCAAACGTGGTTTGGGGTAAAAACCAAATGAAAAGCTTATTATGAATGTCAAGCTAGAAGCAGGAGAAAGAAAATTAGGAAAGGGATGAGAACAGAACAAGGAAGATAAAATGGAAGGCAAAAGTACAGATTAACAAAAAGAAACTAAGGAGTTCATGTATCTATTCCATTTCGGTCTCTGTTCAGGAAGGAAATCTGACGAAAGGGCAACAGAGGAGAGTGGGAAAAGATAGTCTTTGCATTGACTTAAGCACAGCTTTAGTCTTTCACATTCTCCCTCCCTGTATGATTGAGGCCATTTTCCCGGCGTGCTCCCATAAGAAAAGGAAGGAGGGTAGAATCTGATGATTCATTCCAAACCTGAGTGATTTTCTGTTACATTTTTGTTCTGCATCATTGTCTGAACAGGAGAGCACTGGGTTAATGTCCCCCATATGTCACACACACACATCTACATCGGGTCTTGCTTCTGAAGACCATGTACAATTTTCCAACATTATAAAAGTGATGTCTACTCCCAGCCTGTCACCCTTGGGTAACTGTGCCATCTCACCACTCACCTGAGCAGAGAGCTAGGTCTTTCTTGTTTTACCAGCCTGAAATTAAGGAGGCAGGGATCCTAGAGATTTTTGACTAAGCTTTCTTTCAGAGATTCTACCAAGTGTATTGGAATCTTTCTATTGCTTTCTTAACAAGGAACAAATAATAGCCCCCTCGGACGCTGAGGGTTCGTAGTGCTTGGAGGCTAGCCTTCTGTCTCCATTTACCACTACTTGTTACTGCTGCACCCCAGAGATACTGCTGACAGGCTTCAGCTGTGCAGCAGAAGGCATCTTTGTGGAGTCATGCGTATGGGACAGCTCTATAGGACATTTCATACCTTGCTTGCTGTGAGAGTGAACATGCTAAGTGCCAACTGCGAATGGTAAAATACGGCTATAGTATTAAATGAAACTTTCTTAGAATTGAAGAGATGTCACAGGTCCTCCTTTCTAGGACAATACTAATGACAAAAAAGAAAGGCAGAAAATAAGATGGAAAGGGAGGAAAAAAAAAAAACCAAGCTCTGAGTATTTAAAATATCTTTTTCATTTGGAAAGAAACCATTGTAACTAACAAGGAGCGGATTGTTCTGCAGCTCCTTATTGCCTTCAGTATTTGGAGACAGTCATCACTAAGTTGTCTGTTTTATACAGCCTAATTTCAAATGCAGTGTAAAAAGAAAAAGTGAATGTCTCATTTGGGCTCTTTAAAATGTATTACGAGAGAGCATTTGTGTATATGAGGCATCTAATAATGCAGTCACCCTACAAAGCCAAGCTAGTACTAAAAAAAGTTTTACATTACAAGTGGAAACAATGATTTTCAAAAGTCAAGGAAAGAGTCAGAAAGAGAAAGACAAATACCGTATGCTAACACATATATATGGAATTTAAGAAAAAAAATGTCATGAAGAACCTAGTGGTAAGACAGGAATAAAGACACAGACCTGCTAGAGAATGGACTTGAGGATATGGGGAGGGGAAAGGGTAAGCTGTGACAAAGTGAGAGAGAGGCATGGACATATATACACTACCAAACGTAAGGTAGATAGCTAGTGGGAAGCAGCCGCATAGCACAGGGAGATCAGCTTGGTGCTTTGTGACCACCTGGAGGGGTGGGATAGGGAGGGTGGGAGGGAGGGAGATGCAAGAGGGAAGAGATATGGCAACATATGTATATGTATAACTGATTCACTTTGTTATAAAGCAGAAATTAAAACACCATTGTAAAGCAATAAAAAAAAAGTTAAGGGAAGGAATACAGCTAATCTTCATTGTGTGCACTAAAATAGAAGCTAGTATAATGATATACGTTTATCCCCTTTTAATAGCAGTTAAAGCTAAACCTTTGCTAAGAGGCCAGTTGGGTAGCACAACACCTACTTAATACCCTAGAGGTTCAAACTTTCAATTCCCTTGACTGATTATTGTGTTCACTTTGGTTTAAACTATTAATTTATTTAAAGGCAATTTTGAAACAGCTGCAACATTCCATTCTTGCATTATTAACACAGAACATACCACCATTTTTTTTTTTAATTTGGCCCTACCGTGTGGTGTGCGGGATCCTAGTTCCCCGACCAGGGATCCAACTTCAGCCCCTGCAGTAAAGCACCAGGTCCTAACCACTGGACCACCAGGGAATTCCCCATACCGCCATTTTTATTTTAGAATGATAAACTACTTAAAACATGTTGGCAACTATGGAAAATAATATAGCAAAACACAAAGTAGCCACCATCCAGAGTTAGTGAATTTTAACAATTTGCTATATTTGCTTTAGTTTTATTTTTGTTTCAGAGATAAAGTATCACTTATTTATTTGTTTCCTGGAGGTTTCTCCAAGATCCTGTATTGATTCCTTCCTTCCCAGCAGTAACTATTGTCCTGAATTTGGAGTTTATCAGACCAACATATATTTCATATATTATTACTATTTAGTTATCTGTTCATAAATATGATACCATTTAATTTTGCTTGTTTTTTAAGCTTTATATAAGCTATGTGTAAATTGTATTTCACCCATTATTCTGCAACTTGCTTTCTTTCAACTCAAAAGAGTTGAAAGATGCATGAAGCTCTCGTTCATTTCTTTTAAATTTGTGGTGTATCTTTTGTTTACATGGATTCATTTATCTTTTCCTAAATGCTAATGAACATTTAGGTTATTTACTTTTTTTTCTTTTTTGGCAACAAGTAACAGCAATCTTGTGTGTGTATTCCCATGTATAGGTGAAAAATTTCTCTGGAGTAAGTAGATGTGGAACTGTTGTGTCATGGAACACCCCTATCCTCACAATTACCAGTTGATCCAGTCAATGGATCAATTTATACTCCCAGTGTTCTACACCCCTGCAAAACTGGATATTGTCAGATTTCAATTTCTCAGCTTTTTATTTTTTAATCTTTTTACTTGAAACTTTTATGCAAAAATGTAAACATATTTAAAAAGTAGAAAGATAATATAATGAACTTTGATGTTCATTTCATACAGCTTCAACAATGGTCAACTGATGGTTAGTCTTGTTTCAGGCATGCACCCACCCCCTATACACCTACCACATTTCCACCATTGGGTATTTTGGAGCAAATCACTGACAGAATATTATTTCATATGTAACTATTTCAGCCTGTGTCTCTAAAATAGGAGGATTCTTTCAAAATAACTACAAAATCATTATCATACCTAAAAAATTAATGGAAACTTTTAATATTATATATCCAATTCCTGTTCAAGTTTTCCCAATTGTATTGTATATCTTTAGCTTGTCTATTTGAATCAGGATCCAAATAAGATCTAAATATTACAATTGATTGATGTGTGATCTCTTAATTTATATGTCCCCCTCTCCGATTTATTTATTTACTTTCATAATTTGTTTTTTTTAAGAAACAGTGTTATCTGTCTTACAGAGTTTCCTATAGTTTGGATTTTGCTGAATGTATCCTTGGGTGTCCTTTAACAATTTCTTCTTTGTAATCTATATCCTTTAAATTGGCAGTCAGGTCTCGAATCTTGATCAGCTTAATTGTTTTTGGTAATAATACTTCGTGTGTGCTGGTTTATACCTTTCAGGTTCGATTTGGAGGCAATAATGTTTCATATGCGGCAGTGTGTACTGCATAAACTATCTTCTCCTATTTTCTGTATTCCTGATGCTCTGTTATTTGTGGCCTTGCTGACTGGGGAGAGGCTGCCCCTCCCAGCGTTAGCCAATCCTTAGAGATAGCAAAGGACTTTCACATATACACCAGCCAGTTCGGAGCCCAGACTCGGAACCACCTCCTCTATCTGGCCCTTACATTCCAGGAGGCAAGATCCCTGCTTCCAGGACCAGGTACTGGACAACTAAAGATGACCCCTAGAGACCAGAGCCTGCCAGCATTATTCAAACTAGCCAATCTTAAACTGTTTCTCTTGCTTTCCCACCAGAAAGCACAATGAAGTCCATGGGCCATGCTTTCCCCTTGTCCCTTCTGCCTCCTGACCAAATCTGGTGCTCCCCAACATGACCCCGAGTGCATGGCATGCCCCCTCCTCTTGGGACATGTAAGTATCAATGATAAAATTCTTCTTTCAATGCCTTAAGCCTCTCCATGTCCTCACTCAGTCACCTCTATGTGTAAAACTCCCACAGGTACATTTTGAGACATGTACTTCTATTAGAAAGCAAGCCATGTCATTTATTGATTGATTGATTGATTGCTTTCGGTGATGTGAGTAATCATTGCCTAGATTAATTATTTCCGCAAGGGTTACAAAGTGGTGATATTCTAATTCTGTCATTCCTTCTTCATTTATTAGCTGAAAACTTTTTATAAAAATAAATTCTCATCACCTGTTTGGATCACTTGAGTTATTGTTTTTATTGGAAAGTCAGGATAAATGCTTGATTCTTTACCTTTATATACTAGTTGGCAAAATGACTTGGTTCTGTAGCGTCCCCTAAAAATGATGAGTGAGGTGTGTTATGGTGGTTATTGTTGTGTAGTATCACTGTGATCTCAAGGATATATACATATTTACTTCAATCATTTTTACTGTCATTTTTATTGATACTCAGATTATCTTTGGTCTGTGGGAACCTCTTTAAGTTGGCTCCTAAATCTTTCTGTCATGATTTTAGTAGTTTTGAGAGCTTCCTTGCTTTGGAGATGACAAGATATTTTAGACCATCTTATAAATGTATTACCTCAAACCTAGAATCAGCTATTTCTCTAAGGAGCCTTGGTTCATTTTAGTAGGAAATTATATTTGGAGACCATAATATAGAAACTAGGAACGCACATGTATCACTTTATGCATTGTTTTTTCATTCTTATTTCAATACTTTATCATCTTAACTTCTATAGCTTAAAGTCCTGAAATTTTTAGGACAAGTCCTTCTACCTTTTTCTTTTTTGAAAATTTTCTTCAATAGATTTGGCCTTTATAAACTTATATGTAAATTTTAGAATCATCTTATTAAACCTCACCAAAAAATATTAAATTTTGGGAGGAATTTTATTGACTTTATAAATGAATTTTGGGATAAATGATGTTTTTATATTATTGCATCTTATTTATGAGTATGGCATATTGTTCCTTATAATTAGATATTTTATATCTTTCATAGATACTTTGTCATCTTCTATATGAAGTCCTTGCTTATATTTTCTTATATTTATAGTATTTGTGTCCATTGTGAATTTTGTTCTATTACATACATATGATATGTGCACTTTTCTGTACAAATAATATACTTTGCTAAATGGGATTTAAAGGAAAGAAAAATCTGGCAACTTGAGAGTGTACGAATATAAGTAAAAATTGGTCAAATAAGTATTTCTCAAAGGGACAAAGCTGAAAAAAAATTGATATTGGACTGGCCAGTCCATGGGAAACAAACTGAGGGGTTGTAGTACAGGGTCAAGTAAGATGACACACTGATGATAAATGAATGAAACAGGGTGATTGTAAAAAGCATGGTCTATCTTTACTCGGCCTACCTTCGATAGAGATAGGGTATAGAGAAATGTTTCTCCACTAGAAGAGAAGAAGAACAATGCAGAGTGATAAACATTATGCAAGTCATGGGAGGTGGCAGGGCTGTGGACAGTGGGAGGGCAGGGAGATTCGGTTACCTCTCTGCTGCAGTCAATTATTGCTCTGCAGGAATGTGAGCCTAGTGTAGCCTGATCGTCTGAACTTCCAAAGGAAAGCAGAAATTCAGATTTTTGCGAATTCTCCTGAATTGTAAGTTTTGACAACTAATTCAAATGTCTTAAGAACACTGACTGTATAAAGTACAAATACAGGCTCTTGATGGTTGAGAGCCACCCCATTCTGACCCCTGGATTAGAGATTTTCTAAATAATATAAGCTTTAAAATTTAACATTTGGATGGTTGGGGTAAGTCAGTTAGTGGAGAAGAGGGAAGTAAAGTCCACTTGTAGGGCATTGAAAGATTACCTTGGGGTGGAGGGATTTCTTCAAACCACAAATTCCCCTTTCCTACCCCGCTAGCAATTCGGATACTCTCCAGTAGGCGGCACCTATCCTCCTATTTTAGGATCTTTCCCACTGCTTATGGTGGGAATGTGCTGCTCTCCTTAAATTATGTCGGGATGTGAAAAAGGTGGAGCAGGTGAACATATAAACACAGACTTTGAAATCTGGAAGAAATCTTGGAAGGAATTGGTCCTACCCCAGGCTATGTAGGTGAGAAAGTTAAGTCTTAACAGAAACTGAGTGACTTGTTCAAGGGCACAAGTGAGTTAGTGGCATCTGCTGGTTTTCTTTTTTTTTTCTTTTTTTTTTGGCCATGCCACATGGCTTGTGGGATCTTAGTTCCCCGACCAGGGACTGAACCCCGGCCCCTGGCAGTGAGAGTGCGGAGTCCTAACTACTGGACCACCAGGGAATTCCCGGCATCCGCTGATTTTTTAAGTTTCTTATCAAGTCAGGTTTTGTGCTGCTGTGTACAGCCAGCCGAGCTAGTCATGAGACTGCATGAACATCTCAAGACCCAAGGAAATGCTAGGCTTTTCTCTATGCATAATGAGGGTTTAATTAGATTTAATTATTTATAATCACTCAACTAGAGATTGAACATACTATATTCTCTTCACCATGCTTGAATAAGAATCTGAAAGTTCAGTGAAGTCAGTAATTGAATAAGAATGCAGGGTCTTGAATGTGTAGTAATTACACTGTAGTTTCTTGCCATAGTTTCCAACACTGCTGATGGAGTTTGCATGGAGATAATTCCCTCATCATTGTAATTCTAGGTAAAATTATCACTTTTTAACTATAATCTTACAGAAACTGCTATATGTGTGTCTGTGTGTGTATATATATAAATATATATATACATATAACACAAATGTTGAAGTTTTTAAACAATCAGCATAATAGTAGAATGTAAGCTTCTTTATGACCAAAAAATAATTAAATGTCATCTGATTTCTTGCTTTACTTTCAGACAAATACTAATAATAGTATGTGTTATCATTTATTAAGTCCTACTATGTGTCAGAATTGACGCTAAATCCTTTGCAAATTCTCTCACTTGATCTTTTTAACAAGCCTATGAGGCAGCTGGTTTTACAGATGAAGAACCTGAGTCTTAAGTGATTAAGTATGAGCTTAGACTTGACCCAAGCCCTCTGACTTCAGAGCCTGTATTATTAATCTCCTCACTTCACTGCCTACCTAAGCAGATGCTTCAAATGACATTAGCATCATCTAAAATTCTAAGAGTTCACTCATCATAGTCTTTGGGGTTAACGAGCTCCTAACGAGAGTTTACGAGCACTGTTTGTTCTTTACATTTCCTTTGGAGGTTCAGAGCCTTGATTTCCTCAGAGCAACATCTGACTGGTGGCATTGCTCGAACTTCTGGCTTGTATTTCTCTTAGCACGTACTCCATCAAATGTAGTTTGAAGCGAGACCCCTAACAAAGAAAGTGAAAACACCCAAGAAAGTCATGTTGTCAAAATGAATAAATCCTATAACAGACTTGTTGTGGGCATTAGTGAGGAGATTATCTGACAACGGGCCACAAATTTAGATCCCAATTAGACACACGATGTGCAATGGTTGCCTATAAAATGTGAGCATGTTGTTGATATTTTAAAATTCTGAATTTAAGCCTGTTGCTTAATGAGAAAGAGCTGTTGTATGATGTCAAGCAGAGTCATATAGCACTTATGGGGAATCATATCTTCACTGGATTTTCTCTATGGAAGTAAAATTAATCTGTGCGCAATTAGGTATTGGGATGAAAATTGTTTCCTGTTTTCTCAGATAATAGAAATTTAAGTAAGGGCAATTAGCAGTGGTTTACTCTCCTAGGCAGTAGGACAGATTGCTAGACAGGGAAGCAGGAAACTCCTTGACATGCAAACTCTTCTAAACCTCGGTCAGTCACTAGTATTTACCCGCCTCCACCTTGAAGAGTCCACATCCACTTTAGTGGCTTATCCATGGAAAGAACAGTGTCATAAGTTTTGGGCCCCATAGTTTTGGGGGAGTTTTATTTCTTTTAGAAAGTTCATTTGCATTCTCTAGGTTGTGGTACACACTTTCCAGTTTTCTACACTCCCCATCATTCCCTATTATATTAATCCTAGCTGTTTTACTCATTCACTCTTTCCCTGTCCATTGAGACATTTAAATTTGCAACCCTATTTTATGACCTAATGGAGAGTGACACATATGTAAAGAAATGGAATAATGGGATTGTGTTTCATCATTCTACAATTTATTTAGGGTTGGAGACACACCACTGTATTTTCAGAACACTAGAGTTATTAATGAGTTTTCTGACTTCACAGTCAGCCCAATCCCAGAGAGAAACCCAAAAGGATGGGTACTTTTACAAAAGAACGATTAGATATCCTTTTGTATGTTTTACATACATATCAATGCTGGGCAAAATGCAGTGGAATGACAGCCACTGAGCAAAGTCTTTAGCACTAAAGGGCGCACGTGGCAGGATTCTTGTTAAAAGACCAAAAAGCTGTTATAAAGCGACACAAACACTATTACTAATTCCATGTTCTCCTCATATCCCCAGTGCATCGTGCTGTATAATCCAACTCTTTCACCATAATGCAGAAAACTTGTACTAGCACGGTTATCTGTGACCCTTGGCACTTAGTATTACAATGGATTAGTATCACATTTAATATTTATGGAGTAAAGGTATCATTCTTAAGTGGTTAAAATTGTCCACATGGCATAAAACAATGCCAGATAATGACTAAAAGAGGAATTTTTTGTGTGTGTGTGGTACGCGGGCCTCTCCCTGCTGTGGCCTCTCCTGTTGCAGAGCACAGGCTCCGGATGCACAGGCTCAGTGGCCATGGCTCACAGGCCCAGCCGCTCCGCGGCATGTGGGATCTTCCCGGACCGGGGCACAAACCCGTGTCCCCTGCATCGGCAGGTGGACTCTCAACCACTGCCGCCACCAGGGAAGCCCTAAAAGAGGAATTCTGTAAATGTTTCTTTATTCTTTAGTTTCTGCCTGAAGAGGAAATTTTTAACTTGATAAAGTTTCAAAATATTATCGGTGCAAAATGTACTGAATAGGCAACGTATTGGGGGAATTCAGAAGAATGTTCATCCATACACTTGGAATCCAGAATTCTAAGTTATCGTGGCTGTGACTGGCGAGCCTTACAGGTTTTCTCAGCCAATCCCACTGTTTTATAGGTGTGAAGACGGGGTTCTAGAGAGGTTGCACTACTTAGCCTGTGTCAAATAATTCTTAGAGGCAAAAGCTTGATGAGAATGCCAGTGTCCAGTTCTTTCCACAACATTAAATTTTTTTTTCTTTCTAAATTTTATGGACTTGTTGAAGTCAAAGGAATCACTATATTCACATCACCTTTTAATCCCATATCCAGACTATAATCTATGAACACGTTTACTTAAATAAGATCACAGTTTGCTATTAAACTCCAGGTCTCTCTTCTGCACCACTCTTCCTTGCCAGCAAGTCTGTCATAGATAGGATTTCTCTCAAGGGTTCCCCAAAGAGGTGATTTGGGGAGCCAACTGACAGAGGGCCAGAGCTCTGAGGTCGTCAACTCCCATTCATATATAGTTACATATATGTTTTTATTAAAATGACGGTTTGAGGCCCAGCCCAAGTATCGGCTTTTCACTGACCTCATTTAGAGTGAGGAGAAAATGAATTATTGCTAAGATTCAGAAGTTGTCACATTTCGTGTCCTGTAATGGTACTCTGGTGACAACAACTGATTGCCTCATGGGTCTATACCCTAGGAAGCCCTCTTTAAAATGTGTCCCATAGAGATATTCTAGACCGGATGGTAATTGATCAGACTTGATCAGATTGTTTTTGTTTGAGGAATTTGAGAGAGTTATGCTTAACAGGTCTGGCGTTATGCTGTTCTTAATGTATAGAGAAAATGGTTTCTTATAAACTCCTTTATCTTCTTTCCTTGATGTGCTTACAAAGTGCTTCTGCATTAGATTCTTTGCTTTCTCAACCATAACCCAGGAATCATTTGGTGCTCTTACGGTTGAATCTGCATCCATCCACAGCTCCCTCAGAGCCCCAAAAGGTTTGTTTCCGGGGATCATTCTGGTGAGGCTTGTACCCAAGCAGCTTGCAAAGGCACCAGGTTGGTCTTGACTACATTTACCTTGTATTCGTCTTTGCCTGCCTCCACTTGACCTTCATAGATTGTATCCACACCAAATAGATTAAGAAGAAGTGCTGGCCCACAGCAGTCGTGCAGGACCCAAAACCATGTGCCACAGCACTATTTGTCAGGGGAAACTTCACACTTTACTTTGGAGATTCATGGGCACAAACCCTTCTCAAATGCCCTCTCTGTTGGTAACACGACCATCCTGTATTTGGATGTGTTTACTCTTATCTTGGATCGCCAAGCATTTCTGAGCATAATAATCAGTTCTCCCCTCTCATCTCCTATATTGTACTCGCAGGTAGGTTTTATGCTTGACAGACTGTACAAACGTCATCTGTCTGAACAGACACTCATGTTAGCAGCTTGGCACAGATCTGCAGGTTTAGCAGCACTTTGTGGGGTAAAGTGTTACTAGATGGGTTTTGTTTCTGTTTTTGTTTTTTTGAGTAGTGGGGTTTTAAAGTAGCAGGAAATTTTAACCAAAATCTTGCTACAGCAGCTTACAAGTCCCATTGCCTGTACCCCAGTGTCCTGGTGACATTCAGAGACTCTTCTCTTTAATTACAGGCAGATAGAAAGATTGGAATATCATGGTTGACAAAGTAAGTAATGTGGCAAATAATTCAGAGAATTATAGCTCATTTTCTAAGACAGGACACAGACAGGAAATCACCCTGAGAGAGAGAGAGAGAAAGAGAGAGAGCCCTCTTTTTTTTTTTTTTGCCTTGGAATGTTCACCATCGATATATTTCTTTTTTAGTGTATTGGAGTGACCTTGCCCTAATGCTTTCTCTTTTTGATCACTCTTCAGCAATAAACCAGAAATAGGAAACCACTACTAGGTTCCAGTGAGAGCTGGATGTCAAATCCACAAAGCTGAACTTCAAAGTATTTTAACAGATTAAAAAATAGAAGACCACAGAGACCACATGGGCCACAGAAAGGAAAGAAGCTTGTTTACGAGGACAATGCAATGTATAGTCAAGTGAATGACCTGTATCTGGGATAGAATTGTTCCGGAAACAGCCAGGGACACTTCTGGCAGTAAGACTAGGACAGGTTGACTGATTACGCTAAACACATAGTTTTAAAAGCCTCATTATCAATAGCTTCCCAAGCCATGCATTATACATATCTCTATATAAATGATCGTATGTGGATGAGTATATACATGGGTGTGGTGTGTGTATGTGACTTTATATGTATATATGTGCATATGCACGTGGGTGAGAGGTGATGAGTGTGTGTTTGTCTGGGCATGTGATGTACATGTCAGCAAAGCCTATCTCACTACTGGCTATACATATTGTTGGAGCTCTTTTCTGTTGCTTATCACTGTAATCTTTAAATAAAGTATTTCCTTTTGTTGCTTTCATGTGTGCTCCAAACTTGCATATTCCCAACACACTGATTTCCTCCTCTACCACCTACCCTGTGCCTTCCTCTGCACGAAGAGCATTCACTTATCATCCTCATAGCCACTATCATTTATGGATTTTTTTACCATAGATCACGTGTTCTCCTGAAAGCTGGACACCATTACTTCATGCAATCATTACAACACTGATTGTAGGTATTATTATCTCAGTTCTTAAAGTTAAGGAAACTGACTCTTACAGAGGTGAAGTAGTTTGGTCAAAGTCACACGGCAAGAACTTGAAACCAAACAAGCCTTATTTGAAAATAAAGTTGTCTATTGTTAACCAAAAAAAAAATTTAGACATTTTTAGAATATTTAACAATTATTCTGACCAAAAATGGTGAAATAAAGAGCCATCAAAAAATCTAGGGCTTCCCTGGAGGTGCAGTGGTTGAGAGTCCACCTGCCGATGCAGGGGACACGGGTTCGTGCCGTGGTCCAGGAGGAGCCTCAAAAAAAAAAAAAAAAAAAAAAAAATCTACCTTCCCTACTATGAAGTAAAATGAATATAATTAATTGGTCACATACAGATTTTAAATAAAATTTAAGTCTGGTGAAGTTTTAAAATTTTTGAAAGAAACAGCTAAACAAAGGGGCACAACGAATGAAGTTAAACTTCGAAAAGTGACAGCCAGGGAAGGAAGCAAAGAATCCTGTCCTGATGTGAACTCCCGTGGCCTCTCGTCCTGCCCTGCCTGCCAAAGCACTAATGGACATCATCAGAAAATATGGAAAATACTAATATCCTAAATAAACACAGAGGCAAATAGGGCTATCATGTCTCTTTCCTGACTAAGAGGGGGTTGGAGGAGCTGCTGGGGAGAGAGAGGGGAAACAGGAAAAGTGAACACCTGGTGCTGGCTCTGGTGGAACAGCTGGTCCCGGAGCCCCAGGCTGAGCTAGGGATGTCACCCAAGGCGGCCGCAGGAATGGGACACACCCCTACCGCCTCTTCCTGGGTGCAGTAAATCCTGCTATGGGACATTTAACAAAGAATGACCACTTACGACCCATGTGCTTGACCGGGAACAGGCAGGCAGGGCGCTGCATCTGTGAATAGGAAGAGGTAGAAGGCTTCAAGGCCTTACCTGGGCTACCCCACCTTTAAAAACAACTGAAGCCAGGAATGAGAGTGCTGGGCAGCCTTCTTTGATTTTACTTTCACAACTGTCTCTGATATCCATAAAGCTTTTAAGGGATTACTAAGTAAATTTCCCAAAGACCCGTGGAGAAGCATTGCTGAGAGTACTCAGCAGAAAGCTCCAAATCTGCAAGCCAGCCCCAAGAAGCTAGCTACTTGACACCTGCAGAGAAGCAGTCACTTCAAAGGACAAACGGGAGGGTCTCTCCCAAGGATCAGGATGTAATCCTCTGCTTGGGCAGAAAGCTCCAGTGTTTTGCGGGCAGCTTCCCAAATTCCCGGGAGGACAGACCTCACTAAGTCAACTGGCTCGCCCGTTAATTATTGCAAGAACCTTTTAAACCTCAGACGAACAGAACGGGTCGCGTGGAGTTTTTCATCCCTGCTAAAGGCTGAAAGCTTAGCACTTTGTCTTCATAACAGCATCTTCTCGGTGAGGCAGGACGCGCCTACATATTCAGGTGCTATATATTCCCAAACTCACACCTAGTCAGTATAGCAGATTTTAAATAATGATTAGATTTTATAGCCATGGTACTAATACTGGAAAAAGCCTAATCATTCTAGAACCTCGCCTAGAAGGTCTGACACAGAAGGAGAAAGGAAGAGGTACAAGTTCCCACCTTCCTCAAAACTGAATGCTGTGGCCTCCATTTACTAACACAGATTCCTAAAAATGGCCAGAGAACACAGGGCAATCTAGTTTCAGGGCCAAAAAGCTAGACTCCGCCCCGACATTTCTTTTCCATATTTTCAAAACATTCCTTTCTTGGGACTCTGCAGGTTACTGATAAGTGATACAGTTGCACAAAGCAGAGCTTCTCTGTTTAAATAAACCTGAAGTACCCCGATATCACTCACGTCAATGCATCAAGGAATGGGGGGAGCCTGAATACATCTTTGTCTTATAATATGCTACTGCCTTTACTTGTTTGAAATTTGACCTGCATGTTTCTAATTGTGTCAGCATATTTCCTCTTTTGCCTTCAGATGGCACTTTTTCCCTCATTCCTCTTCCTGGGAAATCTCAGAACTCAAAGGAAATTTTGTCCTTTTTCAGAAGGCGGGGCCCTCAGAGGTGAAAAAAGACCTGCCCGGGGTCATACAGATGCTAAAGGACAGAAACGAGATCTCCCAGACTCCACCCTTGTTCTATGTCATCATCGCTCTGCATTCACAGCATCCTCACAGGGCTTGGATGGATACGGCTGGTCTGGACAGACAGGTTTTCTCAGTCTAAGACTTCCTTCCTCCCTCCCTTCCTTTCCCTTCCTTTTTTCCCTTCCTGTCTTCCTCCCTTCCCCCTTCTTTCCTTCCCTCCCTCCCTCTCTTCCTCCCTTGTCTTTTATTTTCTATTTGATAAAATTGTCTTGACATGTTTTAAGCATCATTCTTCTTGACAGTGTTTTTCTTCTTTGTCAAAAATGGCATATACACATATATATGTATACTTTATGCGTACTTTTTTTTTTTTTTTACACAATTACTTAGTCAGAATGAGATTCCAGCTAGAAGTAGTTGCTAAATGTCATCTTTAGATTTCCACAGAAACTAGAAAATCAGATTTGGTTTGTGTCTTTGCACAACACATATTCCCTATCGTGGGCCCTAACATACTGTTTGGCTGCCTCGCTGGAAACAGGAGTGATCAGATTATGTTCTCTTCTTCATCCCAAGAAAATTCCCATTTGATCATATAGGACATTTGTAGCAAGGCTGGTAAAGAAAGCATTCAGATCCTACTGTCCAAAGTTTTAGTATAGGAAGTTAAAGGGCTCTCCTAAATGCCAGAGGCAAGGAAACTCCTGTTTCTCTTGACAGAAAAAAAAAAAAAAATCCTCCCCCAAATAATCTCTGATATCAGAAAGTTTCCTCCGATAGTCCCTTCTAGTGTCCAGTCATAGGTGACGTCCTTCTCCCTTCTGCTGGCCAGGGGAAAGGAGGTCATTGTGTTGCTCCAGTATTCTCGTGTTGCAGAAGTACTAAAGAAATGTCCTATCCTCACGATGGGCCAGCTTCTTTCTTGCAAAGTTCCGTAATGCGTGGTTGGGCAGGAAAAGCAAAAATGCTTATAATTTTTATGACGTTATATATAAAACAGCTCCTCAAATACAGAAAAATGGATGATTCCCAAAGGTTTGCTTACATTTGCTTCTGGTCAACATCATTCTTCAAAATTCAGCATTATAGGATTTACAAATCAAACCAAACCAAACATCGCACCTCAGAAGAGAATTCACCTGCGTGTGGAACAGGTTTGAGCAGACTTGTTGCAGCGGTGGACTTGTCCCCAAAACCACTTGCTAAGCTCTGTGGAGGAGTGGCAATTCTCACCCCTGGCTCCACATTAAAATCTCCTGGCCTGGGGCACAGTTCATAAGTACCATTTCTGTGCCCTATCCTCAGGGGGCTTTTCTTTCCTCTCTGTACAGGACCTAGATATTTAAAAAAAAAATCTCTCTGGGTGATTCATGTGCAGTCAGAATTGAGAACCATTAAGAGACCAGCCTAAGTGGATCCAGTTCTCTGCAAAAGTAATTAATTAATCAAGGGCTATAGAATCAGGAGACTTCATGGTACCTGATTCAATTAACTGCCCATCAGGTGTGCATGGCTTTCTTAGGAGCCCACAGAAAAAAGGCTGTGATCAAGGTTTTCAGAAAAAGACTCCAAGTAAATGTACAGATTTCTCAGCACATAAAACATTAACACCAGTGTTCAATCTCACTAACTTGCAATAGAAACTGCTGTTATTGATTTGTGGTACTTACAGGGGCAGAAATAGATTGTAATTTGAATCAAATTGCTCAGAAAATTCCCCTTGTAAGTCCATCTACTAGAAAAATCATCTTAGAGAATAAGGAGCATGGTATTCTCCCCAGTGGGCCAGGGCCCACCTGCTCAGGCCCACATAGGAGGCAAGTCAGGGGCCCCACTGACATCTTCCTCTGAGAGAAACCCCCTTTCCAGGCAGGGAAGTGTTGCTCCTCCATCCTGGGGCGGTGCACGGACACCCTGGCCCACTCAGCCCTGTGGAGCAAGGAGGCAGAGGTGAGAGAGGGGTGAACTCAGGCCTGTTAGAGGCCTAGAGGCAGGGGCAGGCGGAATGGGAAAGAAGGGGTCTCTGGAGGAAAGGGCAAAGGGGCTTTTGTACCTATATAAGAAGGGCTTTCAATCCTGGTCTCCCACTGGAATTACCTGCAAAGCTTTAAAAATACCCCAGTGCCCAGGTTCCACCCTGGAACAAATAAGTCAGAATCTTTGTGGGCAGGGCTTGTGTCCTCAGATATTTTCTAAAAACTCAGAGATGTTAATGTGCAGAGAGAGCTGAAAACCATCAACTTCTGAAAGGCTAGTAGAATAAACTGGTTATTTATGCAGTATGATTTTTTAGGTGCTGAAATACTCCTCTTTCCCCTGAGCTTCTCCTCAAACACACATTAATGCCTAAGATTCAACACTTAGAGATGAATTTCTTTGACTTAATAAGAGGTTTTGTCCTCTGTTATAAAGCACACACTCCAGAAAGGAGTGTATGGATCCCTTTTCGTCATTTAAACCATTATTTATGGGTGTTAACAGAGGAAGAGAAGCCCACAAAGTCAGAGGAAATCTTAGGGCACCAAGAAGGACAGCACTAGGATGAGAGCAGGAAAGAGGGAATGAAGACTAAGTTAGCCGTCTCTTCAATTTAGCCTAGAGCTGGTTCCAGTGGATGACTGCTGCAGACTGCTGACCTCAAGGGACTTGTAGGTTGGCAGTCCCACTTCTGACACTGGGAAGACTCAAGATTCAGTGGTCACAAGATTCAGTGTAGCAACAAGGCCACGTGCAACCACTCTTCCAATCCTTCAATCTTTAAGAATCAAAGAACAGATCAAGGCTAATGTCATGAATTGATAGATGAGGAAACTGAGGCTAGGAGTGACAGATTGGGATGATGAGTCATGTCCCCTGTTCTAATTCACACTCTCTACTCTACCAGAAGTTTCTCTTTCGAAAGAAGACCAACCTCTTCCTTCTTTGGATTTACTTTGTTCTACGGGAGTGAATTATTCTCTTCCCCACTAGAGGCACTTACTGGCAATTATGTCTTTTTGTTCCCTGAATACAGAGGGTTCCCCAATTATAGACAATTGTGTTTCAAAAGCTTAGCTATAAGGTGGTTATTTGTAATCCAGAATACACTTCCCTATAGAAACTGTTATCAGTATATATGGCAGTTAGTTTCCCAGATCAATCCATGAACAACGTCAATCATAAATATTCCTGAAATGCTGTGATCATCTATAACCATCACGGAAGTAGGAGTTTATCAAGTCAGGAAATCTTAATTTGCAAATTCAGCTCCTCTGTCTCTGCCCCCAGAATTAGATGTTCTTTCCTCAGATGTCTCCCCTCCCCTACCATTGTGATATTTTAGGGCAAGGATGTCCATGCATAACTTGGTAAGTCACTAAATTGAAGTTTATTCTCAAGAGTTTGGGGTGGGGAGTGAGAGACCCTTTCCCCCAGGAAGTAATTTGTAATATTTTACAAATGCATATATTTATAAATAAGGGACATAGATGAAATCCACATATTCATTTTCTAGCAGAATTGTTTTCATCTAGAAAAAAAAATTAGACTTTTATACTTAACATTCAGAGAAGATATCTACTGCATCAGGTCTAATCGTATTTAATAATATCAACTTATCCAATTTGTAGCTTAAAACCATGGTGTAGGGCATGCTATTTTTGAGGATGCCTGGCACTTCAGTAACAAACTCAAGTGACAGAATGACTTCGGCCAAGCTGAAGATGTGTGATAGATATATTAGTGGAAAGAAATGTGTTCCTAAAAATAACTTTGAAAGATGGTATAGGAGTTTTGGCAGGATGTGTCCTCTGCAACTGAAGACTTATCTTTATGCCTTATAAAGTGACAAAGTTGTGTCAGGCTCCACAAAGGAAGGGGTCTGTTGGCCATACAGGGCAAAAGTAAGTAGCCCTACATGACCTAAGACAAAAGAACCATGAATGCAGCCATCCATGGGGCAGGGAACTTGCCTTTCAAGCCACAGAGAGGATTTTGTCAGACAAAATGAAAGAGAAACAACAGCTGAAGCAACAAGAAAAGGAAGAAAAATAAGGGGTGGGAGGTCATCAGAGCAAACCTTTAACACTTGCATCTTCTGACTGCTGGGTTGTGGATTTCCTTTAAATTCTGAATGAACAAGAAGAAGAGAGCAACTTTTTAGCTTCCATTTTCTACCAAAAAAATGTTTTTTTACTCCAGCCACCTATGCCAGCTGATGACACAAGCGTTGCTTGAAATGTTAATCAGTACCTAAATTCCTATATAGATCCTCTGCTACCCTTTAACTCCCAGGTTATGTCCATCCATCCACCCATCCACACATGCAATGAATCTGTAATGAGCACTTACTTAGTGCCAGGCAATGATAAAGCAGTGAATAAGAAAAAGTCATTCCCCTTATTTTATAGGAGAAACAGCCATAAGTGAGTAAGCAAAGAATTATATAATTTCAGGAATAAGGGATCATTAGAAAAATAAAGCAGTGTAAGGAAATACAATGAAGTAAGGTTCAGAGCTGTTTTAGATAGGACGGCCCTGTTGAGGAGATTATTTTTGAGTAGAGCCTTCAGTGAAGAGAAGGAGTCAGCTATCGGAAAATATGAGAAAAAGGTGTTCCAGGGGGAGAGGTCTACTAGAGCAAAGGCCCTGGGGCAAGAACAAGCTTGGCATATTGGGAGAAAAGCCAGACAACTAATGAGAGTCAAGTGGAGTAAGAATGGTAATGAGATCATGGAGAGTCTTGCAGACCTTGGCAAAGAGTGTTGCAAGGGAAACTATTTGGAGATTTGGAGCTAAGGGGCTGACATAAAGCAATTTTGTTTTAAAAGCCATCCTGTAAAATCTGCTTCTGATGGAGGAATAAGGATTGAATTTACCCTTCTGCCTGAAACAATTAGAAAAGCAGACAAAATATCGGAAACAACAACTTTCAAAACATTGGGCATCGTGTGGAGAAGGATCTCTCAGACATGGAAAACAAATCAGTTGACTTCTACAATTGCCTGGAGAAAGTTTCCAGGCCACAGGAAAGGAGGAGGAAGCTAGGCAGGGCTCAGCTAGTTCATGAGTTGAGGAGGCAGCTGTGAGTCTGGGAAGCCAAGGTACCTTGAGATTGCAGAGGACCAGAGAGGAGATAGCTGCCCAGGAGATAGATGTCCAAGGATCTGCAAAGGAGCATTCAGCCGAGTACTGATTGGGGCGTGTGTGTGAAGAAACTACCTGAGCCCGTTGCGGGGTGGGGGGGAACCTCCTGAAAGAATGAGAGAAAACAGTACCCAGAACTCACACAGGGCCAGGAATAGTGCCTGTTTCCAACAGTTAGAGCTGAGAACCTCTTAACTGAGGGTATCAGTTAGTACTGAGAAGAGTCTTACAACAATCATAGGGAAAAATTAACCCTACACTAAATGCTGCTGTGGTTCTACTAATAAAGTTTGAAAACAAGACCCAATAGGAACGAATGAGATCTTAGAGCCAGAACAAAGCTCAAGAATATTTACAGGTATACAAAAATATCCAGCACCCAACTAAGTACAATTCACAGTGTCTGAAATCTAAAGTATGCAAAAAAACAAGAAAAATAATGAGATAAACCAATCATTTGCAACTGACTTTTAGATGACAAAGATGATGGAATTAGATTAGGACATTTAAATATTTATTATTATAATTGCATTCCATCCACTGAAGAATATCAAAACAACCCGAATTTAACTTAGAGTGATGAAAACTACGTCTGATTAAAAAAATTCACTGCGTGAGATTAACAGAAGATCAAAAATTGCAGTAGAAAGGATTACAAAGCTTGAAGACAGAGCAGTAAAATGAAAAAACACAGAGGAAAATGTGTAAACAACAAAAAAAGAACAATGTATCGGTGATCCGTGGGATGGCTTCAAATGACTATATATATATATATATATATAATTAGAGTTCCCAAAGGAGAGGAAAGAAAGGGGCGAGATATAAACCTATTTGAAGCAATAATTGAGCAAAATTGTTAAAACTGATGAAACTATAAGCTCACAGATCCAAGATGCTTAATAAACCTCACGCACAAGAAACAGGAAAGCTATACCAAGATGCATCATCATCAAACTGATAAGGAGAAAAGTTTTGTAAAAGGTTCTATAAAAACTACAAAAACGTTTTTATGCTTCTCTTTATAAATCTGATCAAAACTTCAGTGATTCTGATATCATCAGGAACTATGGTTTTAGAATTTGTCAAAAATAAAAACAAATAAGTTTTGCTTTAGATGCAGAAGATAGCTTCCTTTTTTCCATCAATACAGAACATATGAACAACAAAAATTATAATCGCTAGAAAAATGTCTTTTCATTACTGATTAGTATCTCTCATTTTATACTGGGATTTATGTATTAGTGAAGGATACCTTTAAACACAACAAAATTCTCAACAAAATTGAGTTGGAGAAAGTGGTGAGTATTATGCAATTAATGCCCAAGATACTAGACCAGCCAAACCAAGTGACCATAATTTATCCAGTAGATAAAACTCTGCATGAATATTAAAGTGCTAGGTTGTTTCATTTGGATTAGTACTTATAAGTAGCTATTCACTAATATATACTGAGACTAACACGTTTTATCATGAATCTGTATAATGGCTGTAAAATGGTTAACAAACGATTTAGAAAACTACTATGTAAAAATGAATAAGGCACAAGAGTTGGGTAATTGTAATTCTGAAGAGGAATTAAGCCCTGATTTTTAAAATGGTATTCCTGGAGGCTGAGTCCTTTTCTTTAAGATGAAAATTTAAAAAATCCAAGCCCATTCAAACCCGATTCCTGTCAATTAAACAATTGAGTCAGATTTACTGTGTGGTACGATCAACTGACAGATTGTGCAGAAATCCTTGTTTGAACTGGATGAAAAAAATTATTTGTCAAAAACAAAAGTTGTTTCTGCTTTTGTATGTAAGTACATCCCTTCTCCTGCTGGCATACCAAAAGGATTTGCCATTTTCTCAAAGGTATAGAATGCAAATAAATGGAACATAAATACTGACGAACCCTAACCCTGCAAGATATAATTTTTTAAAGGACAGTAATCAGATCATTGGTCTCAAGTAAGAAAGCAAATGTCTTCACATATGAAGAAACCTGATGTGTGAGAAAATTGGACATGATTTTTATTTCAACTAAGGCTAAACACAGAACAGCATGAAAAGCAAGACTGCTGTTTCAGACTTAAAGGCAAAGAAAGCATCTAGTTTACAGAGAGTTGGTACAGCTACGAAGGATTTTTATAACAGTATGATGTTTTAATAAGAACTAGGCATCAAATCTTTCTAGTCTCTTCTGTAAGCAAAAGAGACAATGCTGCAGCCTGGATCTGCAGGTTTTTATTTCATTTTTGAAAAATTTATAAATCCTAGTAAGTCATTACATCTTGAGAAGTGGGACCTCATGATTTTTCCATTTATATTCTCAGGGAAGATCTTTTCTAAAGCAACTGAACCATTAAAAGATGAGGGAAATAGTCATGTAAGGAGTAGCTAGAACAATGGTCACGGGTGCCCCGAGAGAGGGCATGCATCAGGGAACATGGGAGCCCAGAGACGAGGTGATGATCTTGCATGCCTCAAAGACTCTCCACTGACTCTAACTTAGCCATTTTCCTCTCTTTTGGTTTTCTCTCACTTCTAGATTTTTTTCTTGATAAATCGAAAAGTTGAAAAAAATGTGAGGAGTGACCTGCCCACACAGAATGTCATTTAAGAGCATCCTACTTGGAATACTCTCCTTAATGGACAAAAAAAAAAATTGAAGCAAAAAAGGAAAAAGAAAAAGAAAAAAAAAAACCCTTCAAAGTTTGAAATCATTTTCACGATGAAAAAGCTCCCAAGGACTGCTTAGACCTATTTATTCTCATTAGTCAATTTATGGGACAGTTTTATAATCAATAAATATTTTAAATAAATGATGCAATGAGTACAAAGAGGGATAAGACATGATATTGGGAGAAAAAAATTAACTCAAGCATAGCAAACAAATACTTTTAGGCAGAAAGCAAACTTCATGCTCCATGGAGGTCTATGCAAATACAAAGCCAAAGTTATGCACAAATACTCTGGGTCTCCTATTTGATTCTCTTCACTTTATATCTTAGGAAAATTTCCTGGGAACTATTGGCTAAATAACTACTGAGGGAACAGAATCCACCTTAAGTCAAAAAAGAACGCAATTTAGTTCTATCTAGCTCCTTTTGTGATCTTTAAAATTGTTCAGAGGTTAGCTGAAATGGCTCCCAGAACTAGGAAGGAAAGCTTTACTTAAATGTCAAAGGAATATTATAGAAAGACGTGGCTTCAGGGATATGGATGATGAGAAATTTCTTAAAAACAAAATAAGAATTTTAGATAGGATGAATAAGCTTGACAAGGGAGTGGTGTTGTTTTCAGAAAGCTAAGTCTGAGTTTGCTGAAATATTTTTATAATAAATGGCTTTTTTCTTCTACTTAAATATTAACGTTATTAATAATAACACTAATATTTGTTGCCTTAAGAACAAGTGAATTATTTATTCTGGTTTTGTTACTTTGAAAGGTCTTGAAACACCTTATTAATGCTTCTGTTAAAAAAAAAATCTCCCAAAGTAAGACATGGTCGCTTTAAATTTCCAGTTAGTGTTTTCTGGTGAAAAAAATGCAAAAATTAAAAAAGAGATTTCTTTTCCTTGTACACATGATCACAGGTCATATACATCTTATCCTTCTTGCTCTTCTCATAGGATATAGCTGATATGATTATTGTCTACTGCAGAGACATCTCATCTGCCTGTTTAGAGACACTGTAAGGCAAAAATGTATCTTCCCAGGTTATTCACCATATACTTCTAAAAAATTAAAACTAAAACCAACCATCAGAAAAAAAAGAGGGAGCTGCAGAATAAATATGCCTCCTGTGGATGGTTCATCCCCTTTCCCTTTGCTCCCCAGGATGTGTCTGGATTTACGGGGAACGGAGGATGCCCTGTTCATCCACATGTGTTTCTCTGTGTCATGGGATGCTCAGCACTTCCTGGAGAAGCCCCAGTGCGATGATCTGACTTTCCACATGAGTGATGATGCTACAATCCCTGTCTTGCCCAGCAACAACCATTCCTCTCCCCAGTCACATGATCCACAGAAAACATCTGAAAATGTATTTTGGCTCACGTTTGTTAAAACACACAATGTATTGACAGTCTACTTCTCTTGCCCACAAGCAAGCTTTTTAATTTTTTGTGTTCCAGTATGAAACTGTTCCTTCTTATTGGTGCTGGCATATGGCATGTGTTAACAGCTAACACACTCTCCTCCATAAAGGAGAGAATAAGGGCTAAATTGTTAAGCTGTAGAGAGCCAATGTTTCCCAACAGAGAAGAAGGTCTCTTCCCAGTGTTACGACACACGGCTCAGAAGATGCTGCCTTTGGCAATCTGCCTTTATATGGACCAACATGAGGGTAGGATCAGCCAGAAGTATGATCAAATAGCTTTCTCATGGTTAGAAAGATAGGCAACTGAAGTGAGAGGATCAACTTGGTAATGGATATACAGGAGGCCGATGTTCTTGAATTTAGAATTCAAGGTGAGGACCTTGAAAGAGAGCCTTGAAGAGAGTGGTCCCCTCCCCTCCTGGAATGGGGAAGATTTACTTTCATTAGTGTGGCCTATTCGAGGGATGACCATGCTATTTTATGTCCCAACTGGGATATTTTGAAGTGAAAGGAGGTGCTGATGTTAGTTACACTGGGATAACAGAAGTAATCAGAACTGTCCCAGGCCAAACAGGATGTATGATCCCTCTACTTAGTTACAAGTACATCAGCTCTTACGGCAATCCATCCATCCATCTGTAGACCATTTTCTACTGTTTACAAAAGTCTTAACATCTGTTTTCATTCTTTCGTTCTTCAGTAAACCAAGTCTATTTTTGAGGTTCTTTCCACAGTGCAAAGGAGTTAACTTCATGCTGTACAAATTTAAGGTTTATTTTTAAGATTTTTTGGGGCTGGAGAAAGAGGGACCTGTCCTCCCTAGGATGACATACAGAGCCTAGCGCAGGAGTTGTGGGTGTGTGGTCTTCTTATATCCTTCACTTTGTTCTCTGTTGAGAATTTTAAAAAGAAAAAGAAAAAATTCCTTCCCCTTTGAGCCATTTAACAACTTTGGCCAGATCCGGAATACACACTTGGGTGGTGTGGATGGAGAAGAGTGTAACTCTGATTGTTTCAAAGTGAGTAAAATAGCAAAGCTTATCCCCACCTGACTGGCCAACCAGGCTGACTGTGTTGACACTGCAGGCTGTGTGCTGATGAGATCCACTAGGCAAATATTGCTCTGGGAAAAGTGCATGTGAGCTTGAATGAGGATATAGTCCTAGAAATCTATTTTCAGACCTGGAAAAGACTTTAGAAGTCATCAGTCCAACACTTATATTTGGACCAGAAAAGTGAACAGATTTGCCTGCTGTGTCAAGGCCTAAATTTGTTTCTGATTCCTTTTCCAGGGCCTCTGACCCAGTTCCATTGTGTTGCACAGCACCTAGGGCAGGATTCACATAGACTGCAGTGGCATGAATTATGCGTGTATAATGTATGAGGGGATGGTCTTTGTTAAATTTTGACTTGGTCGCTTTATAATACTGGCTTGGTCATTAGTTCTAACTCCAGTTAGACTATTAACGACCAGGAAGAACTTGGCGAAACCATTTCACAGTGTGGTTTCCTCCCCAGCAACTGTGGGGCTAAGCTAGATGAGGTTCTTTCAAAGGCTCCTTTAGCTTAAATTCCCAATTAATCAACTCTTCTCATTTTACCATACTAATGTGTAAGGTCATTTTAATAATAATTACAGTATAAATCCCCAAACTGTAGGAAATTAGCAGAGGAGCAGATCAAAATCTTCTGTTGTACTTTTTCTTTTCTTCCCAACTTCCTCCTCCTAATCATTCTCCCTTTTTTCTCTTAACTCTTCATCATTTCTTTTATTTCTATTTTTTCCTTCTGTTTATTTCTAAATTTCCCCACTGTAACACTTACTCGCCTTCCAAAACTAAAAATAAGAGTATTAATATCAAAGTAACAAAAAAAGAAAGAGAAAATAAATATTCCTTTTAATGTAGTAAGCCAATTTGCCTTTCCATAGATGGTCAAATATTCATAGAAAAAGCCATAGAGGCATCATCCAACCAGATTTGCATCTCGAGAAGGTGACATACAAGTTATCACAACATTACTCAGGTCCTTATAAATCTCAGGTATATGAGAACAAAAAGTTGTCCATGACCAGCAGAAATGTACCCTCTCCCAGTAAGTTGAGGGTCAAAAGTGGCAAATGACAGCAAGTGTGAGACAGCCTTGAGGTCTTAAAAGTTCTACAAAGACCAAATTCAGATTTGACCTGTAAGAATCTGTCTGCTATGAGAGACAGAGAATAATGCAGATAGTTGTGGACCCTAAACTTTGTCTATTTTAGTAATTACTGAATTACCATAGAAAAAAGAAAAGTGAAATACTTCTAACTGCTTAAATACAGATTTGTAAAGAAAAACAATAAATGCTACACACCGTAGATCCATTAGTTCAACATGTGTCACAATCAAATGGAGGGGAAAAAAGCAAAAGAAAATTTTAATGGTAGCGATTTGAGAAGAATAACAAATGTTTGTGTTTTTTTGTTGTTGTTGCTCTTTCTCCCTTTTCCTGTAAATGCATATAATTTTTATTGATAGTTTGCTACCTTATTTTCCATCAGGAAACTACAACCCTACAGTACTACTTTCACTAAAGTGGGGTAACTAAGTCTTGCACAAATGTTGAGCAACAGCTCTCTTAACATAAACAGAGCTTCTTTAATATTTTATCCCCCAGAGTTAGCTTCTCAGCATTCAGGACTTTTTAAAGAATATACAAAGAAACTCCTGTTTGGTCTCAGTGAAGATCAAAAGATTTGGTTCTTGGAGGAAGGCAGGTTGTGTTAATTGTAGTTACAGAGAGGAACAATATCTTTTGCTTTTCTCTGTTGGGTTCGAATGCATAGGTTTCTGATTATATGTTAAAAGCATCAGTTCTCCCTTTTTACTATGCTTGAGAGAGCTAAAATATATAGTAATGAAAAATCCCTTCAGTCTTTCACTGCAAAAAAATGAGTAGCATAAATTTGGCTGGACAAAAAAACTGCAGTTCTCTAAATACACCCCAATCTCTGTATTTTCATCAACCTAATTAACCCTTTAAAAGGATAGAGTCATCATCTCGTCCATCAAGCTTAAAAACTTGAAAAACTACTAGAAACTATTGCCAAGTGGGAATAGCATTAAATTCAACTACGGATGTAGAAATCTAGTAAGTCTTAACACAATGTACAAATCTCAATTGACTGACTACGGCTGCAGGCAACAAACATAAGAGTAAACAAATTGAACTATTTCAAAGCATCAAAGGATATAATCAACAGAATGAAAAGGCAATTTATAGACTGGGAGAAAACATTTGCAGATTATCTATCTGATAAGGGATTAATATCCAGAGTATATAAAGATCTCCTACAACTCAACAATAAAAAATAATAACCTAATTAAAAATGGGGCAAAGGGCTTCAACAGACATTTTTCTAATGATGATATAAAAATGGTCAACAAGCATATGAAAATATGTTCAATATCACTCATCATTAGGGAAGTGAACATAAAACCTACAGTGAAATATCACCTCATACCCATCAGGATGGCTCATCATATAAACAAAAATAATATGATGATGAGAATATGGAAAACTTGGAACTTTTGTGCATTGTTGGAGAGAATGTACAATGGTATAGCTGCTGTAGGAAACAGTAAGGTAGTTCCTCAAAATTTAAAAATAGAATTACCAGATGATCCAGCAATTCCACTTATATATCCAAAAGAATTGAAAGGACTCAGACAGATATTTGTACACTTATGTTTATGGAAGCATTATTCACAATAGCCAAAAGGTGGAGCAACCTGAGTGTCCACTGACAGATGAATGGGTTAACAAAATGTGGTATATACGTAAAATGGAATATTATTCAGCCTTAAAAACGAAGGAAATTTGGACACATGCTACAGCATGGATGGACCTTGAGGACATTGTATTATGCGAAATAAACCAGTCACAGAAAGACAAATACTGTAGGATTCCACTCATACGGGATATCTGGAGTAGTCAAACTCATAGAAACAGAGAGTAGAATGGTCACCAGGGGCTGGAGGAAGGAAGGAATGTGGGTACAGTTTCAGTTTTTCAAGATGAAAAAGTTCTGGAGATTGGTTGCATGTTGTGAAATATACTTAATACTGAACTATATACCTGAAAATGGTTAATATGGTTAAATTTTATGTTATATGTATTTACCACAATTTAAAAAATTAGGATGCTTAAAAAAGGAACTGTGATCGAAAAGTACAGTTCTACTACTAAGGACTTCCTTTTTTTCTTTGTATGGTATTAAAAAAGATTACAGACATTACCCATTCTAAAAAATACATAGTCTCACATAAGATATTACAGAGTAAAATATGCACAGAGATAAAAGGTCAATGACAAAAATACTAAACAGACTCCTTTTGTCAGTGGGATAACAAAGAAATCCAACCGGGTAAATGAGGTAGAAAGGGACTTCCTTAATAGAAATGGTAATAAGCTACTTTCTGAAACATTAACATGTGATCTGAGCAAACAGAGCATAAAATACAATGTGGGCTCCTCTCATTTTCCTTCAAGTCTTTTAACATTAATATGAGCATTTAACAATTTTGTAAAATCCTGGTGAGAAGAAATCCTTTTTATTCAGTATATCTGCCAACAGACATTTTAAATGATAGGAATCCTTCAGACAACTAGAACCTTTTTGGAAACTATTATTCATGTCTCCTATAGTTACTTCTTTCTTTTGAAGTCTCACCACAAATGCCAGACGTCTAAATTATATGTGAGGGGTTCTCTAATGACAAGTGGGTGGCATATTCCCTGCTACTATGGTTCAGAGTTGCCCCTGAATCTGAACAATCCCTGGCCCATTGGTGCAGCTTATTGTTGAGACCATGATCCAAGAAGACACAAGAGCTGGTGTATGCTCCACCCTTAAGCTAGCTGCCTTCTATTGATAGAGGATTCCTACAGTGAATCCTGGAAACCTGCTCCCCTTTGTTTGAGAGCTCCCCCCCCAAAATAACCCCTCAAGTTTGCTTTAAATTCATCGGTTCTACTTTTTCTCTCCATAGATATTATGAGTATTTAAACATGTGACTTCCTAAAGCAAGTCAAAGATAAATTTTTAAATTAATATGCTCAACCAGCAAGATGGAGTCTGACTCTTCCACTGATTTTAGAAATTTAGGAAATTAACCCCAAATGCATGTAATAAACTGATTACAGCTCATTGAACGTGATTTGCCCAATAGTCTTTATTTTATTTATTTTTTTTTGCGGTACGCGGGCTCCTCACTGTTGTGGCCTCTCCCATTGCGGAGCACAGGCTCCGGACGCGCAGGCTTAGCGGCCATGGCTCACGGGCCCAGTTGCTCCGCGGCATGTGGGATCTTCCCGGACCGGGGCACGAACCCATGTCCCCTGCATCGGCAGGCGGACTCTCTACCACTGCGCCACCAGGGAAGGCCTGCCCAATAGTCTTTAAAAAGCTTTTTGTTTGTTTAGAAGTAGTGTTAGAAAAAATATGACTCTTTGTCTCTGCCTTGACCCTGGTGGGGAGGACTGTTCTTCTGAGTTTAATCTACCCTGATTAGTACTGTTCTCAGGGCTGATAAACAAACAGATAGACCTACTGTGAGCACAGATTCAGGGACATAACACAGTGGGGGCAGTTTCCGGTTTCTATGACAGAGTTTTAAATGTGGTTATCATTCTTTCCCCATTCTTCATCACTCATTTGTATTTTGCTGTTTAAAACATTTCAATTTTAGAGTCCCACTGAAGGTTCCAACTTCATGCCATGTTTATGTGCTTGTTTACATTCTTATTCAAAATGTTATTTGCATTTCAACCAAGGAAAAATACCATAGGGTTTTATTTCACTTAGAATTTCCTGAGCCTTGAAAAGAACTGAAACTAGGGTTGGCAGTTTAAACAATACATCCTGTATAAAAGTTATAGCACAATGAAGGCATCTATAGAGACGGAGTCTGCACATCACAAAGGCTACAAATTTCTACCAGGAAGGTCAGCATGTCTGTACCCAAAGATCTCCAATGACCTTCCTGAAATATTTAGTTCTTTTCCTTTGAAGAAAATTCTTCATGAGGTAGAGATGTACCAGTGTCTCATGCGATGTGTAGTCTCTGTGGTAAGTGATCCCCTTTTCCCCTTATGGAACAAGCAATGCATTGTAACCCCTAACAGAAAACTCCAGCTGTTCCTTTACACACCAGCCTTTTGGCAAAGGTTCAGATTTTTTTCCCCCTTGAATAGTCATAATTCATAGAGAGAGCCAGACACACAGATTTCTTTTTTCGACCGACTTTGTGTTTCTTTGGCTATCTTATCCCTAATTGCTCCTTACAAACCCACCCCTCCAGACTGGGAAACTAGAGGGAACCAGTTTCATGAACCAGTAAATAAGAGATTGAAAAATTCACTTTTTGAGACATATACAACATTTATTGCCAATTTTGATTCAATTAGAGGAAAATTGCGTAAGTCGGTTATTAGGAACTGCAGGTGTGCTTGGAGAGGGAGAAGTCTTCTTATTCAGGAACTATAGATAATCCCTCTTATAAAACTTCCCTAGTTGTGAAATTTTTTTTTTTTTCTCATCCCTTTGGGAAATGCTGTAAGAAGGAAATCGTATATGTGCATTAAAAGTGAGGTGATAAGCCAATTTTACCAGACTGTAATTTCAGGAAATGACTGTGAATTTCAGAAGTTTGTTATTCTTCAAAAATTTCTGATTTCCTTGAACTCAATTTTAACCAATTCATACGATATATGATTAACTCACTTTGTGTGTATGTCTTTCTACATGCCTGTGGATAAGCTTCCACAGAAATAATGCTATTTGAATGGGCAGGAAGTCTTTATTTCCTGTCCTGAAGTATGCTGTGAGTGAGGAGAACATCTGAACAGGGCCCTCATCCTTTTGTTTGTCCTTTTTTTTTTTTTGTCTACTAAGCAGTGCATTATGAGTTCTTCTTGAAGCAGGGGCACCTAGGTATGAGGAGAGCTCAGTGAGGGCGTTCATGAGCATTTTTAAGAAGCAAGGATTTTTTTCTTCTACACAGCTGATCCGAAGTAGGTCAGGGTTTGAGGAGTAAATATATTTGGACGAGCACTGTGCACCAGGCCCTAGGCTGGATGTTACACACATAGTTCATGCCTCAAGGAGCTTAATATCTCACAGGCAGAGCAAAATAGATACATTGCCCAGATACCTGGCTACACAGAGCAGGGTGCATTCAAGGGCCCAGATGAATGGAGCAGATGGAACAATCTACATGTGCCACAGAAGGAACTGGTAGCCAAGGCTGGGGTGAGTGGTCAGTGAAGGACCGAATGAGAAGGCTTCCAGGGTGGACACGGCTTGGATTGTCAAAGGGTATTTCATACAGAGGAAGAAACGTGAGCCCAGGAGAAAGTATTCTAGTGGTTTGGGGGTTGCAAAGGAAGGAGAGAAAGGTCTACAGTGGGGCTTGGCTGCCAAGTAGGAGAGTTTGTACTTTATTACACAGACAAGAGAAAACCTGCTGAAGCATCACAAGCCAGCTGGTGACACCGATATGGACCTTGTCTGATACAGTCTAGACTGGATCTTTCTGGTCTTAATATCCTTATCTTTGCAGAGGTCTGTTTGGGACCCTGGACTATGCACCCCCCCCCCCCAAGATTCCCTTTCAGGACTGAAGGATGTATTTTCACAACTGCTGGGGATGCTGCCCGCAAATAGACCTCAATTGTGGGGGCTCTCTGGGGGCTGATTCAGCTGATGAGAGTTGCCCCTTCCAGGGGTCACCCACATCTAAGACTGGTCAATGGGGTGAGCGTGGGTATAAAGGTCTCATCCCCTTGCTCTGATGTGGGAAATCTCTGAAGGGTTATCCTGGCTGCCACGTGCCCTATCGGGCCTGCCCGGGCCTTGCTGGATCTGCTCTGCAGCCCTGCTTCTTTCTCTGCTCATCTTGCTTCCTTCCCTCCCCTTCTACCGTCATTGATCCCAAGAGTACTGCCTGCTAACCTTCCAGCATATTCATCCCCATCTTAGAAAATGCCTCCCATACCACCCAACCTGCAATGAGAGAGGTGTATCTGAAATCAGTGAATCTGTCAGGACTGTGATTATCTCAGAAAATAAATAAAGAGGTAAACCTGGAAAAGGTGGAGCTATATTGTGTAGGGACTTGGGATGTTTTGAGCAGTTAGTATCCTGGAACGTAATGACTTGCCCAAAAGCCTCCCAGGAAGGTATAATATCCTAAGCTAGTGACTAGCTCACAATGGGTGGTGGTTTTGCTGTTGTTGTTGTTTTTGTTTAACATTCTCAGGAACTAAAAAAGTAACAAGAAAACAGAAGGCCACAGACAACGTTGAGAGCTTGGAACAAAAGAAGGTGAGCATATGCAAAAACCCACTCATTAAGAAGAAAATTATTTCTAAAATGATTCCTTTCAGCTTTATTCTCTCCAGATCGTGAGGAAGGAGAAAACTGCAGCACAGAGAGTTTTGTAATTTGTACAACCGTGAAACTCCAGCTACTAAATAGTAAAGCTGTGATTTGAACCCAGGCTGCCTGATTCCACAGCTGACATACTTGACAATATTACCTTTTGCTGCAATCCTTACAAATAATTCTAATGAAAGGAGAGAGGTGGAAATTCAAAAATAGTTTTTTCTTTCCCAAATAGCTAGTCAAGAAGTGAGTTATTCTTTTCTTCTATTCTGAATATGATTGTTCTAAATTTTAGTTTCTGTATACTCATAGATGTTTTTCTTACTCATAACATTAATTAGGCATGATGCCTTATAACTCTACCTTAACACCCTGACTCCGCCCCTTGGTCAGTTTCTCGATGTAGTATATTAACTTCAACTTTCTATGTATATTTCCTAGATTAAATCCTCAAGATGAAATACGTTTGGTCTAGTTCATTTTTTAGGACCCGAACAATGTCATAAACCCCTGTCAGGAATTGGATGTGCTTGGGTCACATGTCCACCTCTGATCCAATCAGCTGGGGTTGCTAGCGAGGTTTTTCAGGAAATGTAAATCAGGGCTAACCAGGCATAAAAGACTGTGGGTGTGGAAAACTTCCTTATGAGGTAGGCAGGGCCGGCACTGTAGTCAGGCTGAGTCTAAGAGGATAAAGCCACAAGAGGATACTGTCCAATACTAGGTGGCAATTCCTTTTTTTCTTTTGTTTTTTGAATTTTAGAATTTTATTTATTTTTTTATGCAGCAGGTTCTTATTACTTATCCATTTTATACATATTAGTGTATACATGTCAATCCCAATCTCCCAATTCATCCCACCACCACCCTGCTGCTTTCCCCCCTTGGTGTCCATACATTCGTTCTCTACGTCTGTGTCTCTATTTCTGCCCTGCAGACCGGTTCATCTGTACCGGTTCATTTTTCCAGGTTCCACATATATGCGTTAATATACGATATTTGTTTTTCTCTTTCTGACTTACTTCACTCTGTATTTTTTTCTTAAATTCCTTCAAAAGAATTGGGAGGGGAGGACCACAGTGTCATCACTAAAGCTTCTTTTTTTTTTTTTTTAACACCTTTACTGGAGTATAATTGCTTTGCAATGGTGTGTTAGTTTCTGCTGCATAACAAAGTGAATCAGCTACACCGCATCCCTGCTCTCCCCCACCGTCGGCCCCTTCAAAGGAGGTGCCCTAGCTTAGTGCTTTGACTATCATGTACTTGTCTAAATCCAAAGGCAGAAAGATTAAGTAGAAAAACAATTTTTTAACCTTCTTTCTTTAGTAATTATTTTATCTTGTCAGAGACGAATAATGATTTGAACAGGATTAGGCAAATTCGAACTTGAGGTGGAAATCCATTTAATGAACCTAATTGATACGCAGTCAAACTTTCTCCCCAAACAGCTGCTGCTGACTCTTTACAACCTTATGATACTATGTAATTTACATTCCTGCATAAAAATCTTATTTTTGCCACCACTAGACCATTTTCAAATTGCTTTTTACTTAACCTAATAATCTGAACCTTGATGTCAAGCATAATTCGTAAACCATGGCTAAAAACATCTGAAGCAGCATGATCTAAGATAAAGTAAGGAAAGAGACTATTGATCCTAGCAGAAATCACTTTCAAAATACAGCTGTTTTTACTGTATTGCAACTGGTTAAATATTAGATAGTGGGTTGACCATGTATCCACAGGTAAATTGAAAAGTATGTTTTATTAAAACTGTCATATTTTCTGCAGTTTTGATTTTAGTTAAAGCAGAGGTTCTCAACTGGTGACAATTTTGCCCCCCAAGAGACACTGACAATGTCTGGAGACATTTTGGGTTGCTGCAATGGAGTTTCGGGGTGAGAGGGCATTATTGGCATCTAGCAGGTAGAGGCTAGGGATGCTGCTAAACATCCTGCAATGCACAGGACAGCTCCTACAACAAAGACTTATCCAGCCCCAAATAGCAACGGTGCCAAGGTTGAGAAACTCTCAGTAAATCGCAGTAGGAATCTGAAAGTGCACCATAAACTGACATGTAGGTAACAATAACAGAGTAACGTGGGCGGGGTGGGATTGTGTCCCTTTAAAGAGTATAGCTCCTTCTAAAGTGTCCGGCTGCACCTCAGCTCCAATTTATTGATTTCTCATGGAAATATATAGACTGAGTTTAAGTATGGCCAGAAATATGGATTTTTATGTGAACACTACCGATCTTGAAATGTTGACAAGGTATATAAAATATTGATTGAATTCTTGGACTAGTAGTCAGTAAGTAAATCAACACACATTTAGTTGTAAGATATCTGGTCATTTTAGGCAGAAGAGAAATCATGCTGGGTGGGTATGATTTTCTAAAACTTTCCAAATTTTTTCTCAAGATTTTATTATAATTACCCAAACAATGTATATTGCCAAGGCAATAGGAATGTTTTCATGAAAAACTTGCCTACAGAATAAAATTATCAAACAGTAAAATTACAACTCTTTAGCATACTCTACATAATAGAAGAGTAACACTTTCTGAAAATTTTCCAGAAAACAAAGAAAGCCTTTAAAAATAATGGTTGGATCTCAAATTACTCAAGGTATGTCCCTGTCAACAATATATAAGAATGCTTATTTCTCTATAGGTCATTCAGCATTGTTTACTAGGAATATTTAAAAGTTTTGCTTATGTAATAGTAAAAAAAAAAAAAAAAGGATGTCCTGTATAGTTTTAATTTCCATTTTTTTATTATGGGAAGGGTCAAGCATATTTTCATATTTTATCAACCATTTGTCAGCTCATATTACATGTTTATTTTTATTTTTGAATTTACAATTGGAAATTGAGCTACCAAGGAGACAGTTCTCACTCTGGGTCTGGCGGAGGTGCACTGACAGACTTGGGACAATGGGCTTTTAGCATGATCAAAGCTAGTGTGGTGGTATGCAGAAACTTCTAGTTCACTAAATGCTAATTTGATCCAGAGTATCACTTGGCCTTCAGGTCACCTTGTAAAGGACAGTTGCCTAAGTCAAAGAGGGAGCTACTTGATCAGAAACAAAGGGATTTGAGACCTCTAAAGAAGGCCATGGAGGGAGTGCTGAAAATACTTGGCCTTTCATCAAATTTCATGTTTCTCTCTAAATAACTTTCTATCTTCAGAATTTCCAGAAATTCTATCACTTACTTTATGTTACCTATTAGGTAGGTACAGACACAAGAAAAATTTCAACAAAAAGCAATGATAGCTCATACTAACTGCTAAGGGTCAGATTCTTTAAAACACATTGTGAGTAAAAAGAATTTAAAAATTGTAAATGTTGAATTAGGGTTTAGATAAAAATTAAGCATGAATATTCCCCATTTCCCAATAAATTTTGGGAAAGTAAGCATTATGTTTGCGATATGTTCTCCATTAAAAAGTACTAATGATGGTCCTCAAACTTTTCCCTTTCCCCTCTCTACCAACTCACCAGAGTTATGCGTATAATTTGAAAAGTTTAGTTATGTTGATCATCCTCTCCTCTCCCTAATGGCTCCCCTCACCAGCCCCAGCTCCAAATTACTGAATTAAACTCATCCTTAATTATGAAGACAGAAAACTATTTACTCCTGATTTTCCCTCCTCTACTTGCCTATAAAATATTAATAAATAAAAATGGGAGAGAGAAGTGAAGTGCCAGAGGAGATAGGTATTAGGACTATTAGGTGATCTGCAGATCTGGGGAAATGTCTATCTGACAAAAACACTAATAAGACCCTAAAGCAGAAATACAGGATCACATAAGAAGAGGCCTAGGATATTCATACTAATTAACTCCAGGTTTATAAATTTTTTTTGATAATCAGGGGACCTGATGCATCAAGATGGCAAGCTATTTACCTTGAGCCCCTTCTGCTCTGGAAAGGCAGTAAATACCTGTTGAATATGGACTAGCCCTGTGATTCGCTTTAACCAATGAAATATAGCAGAAGCAACGTGGTGCCAGCTCCGGACCTAAGTCTTACTAAGGCTTTGCAACTTCTGCTTTTGCTTGCTTGGGAAACCTGTGCCACGTAGGAGGTGGGTTTCTGGGCACAACAGTGAGTAGGGCCAGTCTTGCTCTGCTCTTAATTCCTGGAACCATGAATTGGTTGCATGGGGACAAAACATCATGTAATAGTCATCAATTTGGGGTATATACTGTTCTAAAGGATAATACTTCATTCTAGTAGGTGTCATCTCCAAACTAGATCTCACCTACACCAACTTAAGGACATTCCATTGTTTTATCAGGCTGGCAACTTCTGGGTGCTACAGTATATGGAAAGATCAGTGAACCGCCTAGGCATGTGCCCACTGCCTCCCCTTTTCTGTTTTAAATTGGGATCCTTGGTCTGATGGGATGATGGTTAGGATGCCATGTCAGTAGATCGAACACTCTGTAAGCCCTTGAATAGGGCCACCTTCCGTCGTGATGCTTCATGTGCCTTGATGTTGGTGTCAGCCTGGACCCTGTTAGAGCAGACCTCAAAACATTTGAGAATTCTCCTTTTCTCACAATACAGTTACATGAGTAAATGGCCTCCTTTGAGAAGGGTCTTGGGGGATTGTTACTCTATGTATTTACTGTTACCTTGCACAGTCCTTCCTCTTGGGGACCCACCTTATCCTATGGTCAGTGAGCTCTGAGCCCAAAGACAGTTCAGTTTCTAAAACCGGGAAATGGACCTTAACTTTTTATTGGACAGCTGCCCTCAGGCCATCTAATCCTATCTATCTTTCATTTCCTTTTATTGTATAGATTAATATCCTTGTTGCCTTTCCATTCACTTTGCTGCTAGGTATGCTAACTTCTTTTTATCTCCATAACCCCCTCTAACCTTGCCTTTCAGTGCTATACTTGCACCCACCTTGTTTCTAGTAGTTAAGTCTCTACATGACCTCTATTATTTTAGTATCTTCTTACCACATTGCTATCAGGGAGCCCAGCTGTCTAACAGTATATCCTACTATGTGTGCTGGGGATAATCACCACTGAACTTTTCAACAATGCTGGTGCCATTCGCATCTCGCAAACTTTTATCACTCTGATAATGGACTATTATCTGGACTCTCTTGGCACCATGGTTTCTGTGTCATTGTTTCATCTGAACATCCAGAGTTATCTGAGAAAATCATCAAACACTTAGTGCCATTCTTAATAACTGTGAGTTAGGAAGTTCTGAGTAGGAATAAACAGTAAGAAAAGAAATCAATGGAATGGGCTTTTGTCTTGGATACAATATCGAACCTCTCATTACTATAAAACCACTATCATTGCCATAATTAATTTTAAGGTAATGCTATATTGTTTATAAACCACATTATTGATGTATATTTTGTAAGAGGCTTAAAGGATATACACCCAAACTTTGATCATCTTCTTTGGACACTGGGATTATGAGTGATTTCCTTTATTGCATTTACTGCAATGTAACCCAAAGTTTCTACTGTATTTATTAATTGTATCCTAATTTTTAATTTAAATTTTTACTTAAAAGTACATCAAATGCCTATTTCCCAGTAGAGTCAATATTCATTGATTATAGTATTCAAAGTGCAACAATGTTAAATAAGTTTTGAATGTGTTTTTTCACAATTTTGATAATGTAAATGTCCTCATTCATCCATCTCTCAATTGCCTTCAATATAGGCTACTTCTCACAAATCTTCCATTCACATTCCTACTCATTTTTTCATCATCTTTTAAGTTCTTCGTTAATCAAAACAACAAAAAAATAATGGCAGCTAAAAATGTATGCAGCTTTACCCTGAACTAGGCACTCTGTTAGCTTTAGGCTTTTTACATGTTGTTTTTTGTAACCACATTATAACCTCAGTACAACCACCCTTATTTTAACAGATGAGAAAGTCAAGATCTAGACAAGCCACTGTGGCTCGCTCAGTGTGGCACAGATTTAAGTAGCAAAGACACAGTTTATGTGATTCCCAAGCCACTACTACCGCACCCCATCCTGACACACGCCCCTCAGTATTGTGAGGCTGAGATGATTGTTTGCTCCAGCTTTTTTGGAATTGGATACTGCTTTCTTTGAAACCAAAACCATTATCTTTCTGCTGATTGGATGGTGCTTAAAAGCAAGCTTAGAGATCATCAGCTTTTGGGGGTGCTTGCATCAGTTTTTCAATGTAATCAGAACTAACAGATCAGCCAAGCAGGAGGATAGAGTGAAGACACAGTATTCTTTCCATCTTCCACATAGTCCACCCTTAAAAAGGTACGTTCATTATTTTGCTTGATAGGTGGGCTTAACACGGAGACCTTACACTCAAATGTCAGCAAGGATACAACTTCAGTGATATCCAAAACTAAGTTGCTTTTGGATGATGTGCTGTTTAGGAAAAACCTTTAAGTGTTCATATTAGCACTTAGTGAACATGTTTAGTGAATATTAGCACCCAGAAGGTTGGAGTCATTGAATAATATGCTTATCTAGAAAAGTATATCTATAAAATACACAAGTCACAAATTGTCATATTCCATGGTGAGATCGGCTCAGTTTATTTATTGTTGTAGCTTCTCATTTTTAAATTATATCATCTTCCTTGCAAACTACTTAATCTATCTGCCACCCTTCTCTTCATCTGTACCTGGAGCAGCTGGAGAAAAATCATACAACCACGTCAATGGGCACCTTAAACTCACTACAGCATCCTCGAGCACTCCCAGCAGCCCTGCTATGTTTCCCTTGTCTCAGCTTTCCCCATTCTTCACAGTGACCTCTACTAGCAATTTTCCTTCTGTTCAAACATTGAACAACAAACTCTCTACACCTATACCCCTTCAATCACCTCTAAATTCTCTCAAAAGAAAATCCAAAATCTCTACCACAGTCTCCTCCCTCCCAGACTTGGCTGATACCTTCTGATGCCCATCTTTCCCTCTTTGACTCCTGCTGACATTCTTGCTATTCCTCCCCCAAAACACCTCCCCCTAGACCTTCCCACTTAGGACCTTTGCACATGCTAACCCTCTGCCTGAAAAGCTTTTCCTTTCATCTACGACTTGCTTCTTTACTTCACTCAGATCGCTACTCAAATGTCACATTTTCGGGGAGACCGTTTTGACTACACTACTTAAAATAGCATCACCCCCCTACCACCATTCCCTATTCCCTTTATCCTGTTTTAGTTTTCTTCATAGCACTAATCACCAACTCATATAGTTTATCAGATTTTTTGCAGGGGGGAGTCTGTTTCCGTGATTAGAATGTAAGCTCTATGAGAAAAGAGATTTTGTTTTCTTCACTTCTGTATCACCTGTGTTTACAATTTGGCATGGACTGTTCCAAAATAAACACCTGTTGAATGACTGAATGAACCAACGAATAAATAACAGTATGAATTTCTTGATTGCTCTTTATTCCCAGTCTCGCCCTTTTCCCACATATTCCGCAGAGTGTCAGAGCGAACGTTATAAAACAGGACCACTCAAAGTGTGGTCCCTGGACCAGCAATCTCAAGTCCATTCAGGACCACTATTCATACTCTCTGTCAGTAGGGACTAAGAGACTGTATTTTAAAAAGTTCTCTAGATGATTTTTATGCACTCCCAAGTTTGACAAGCATCTCTTAAAAAGAATATACGACAAAGTAAGTGCCTTACTTTAACTCTTCCCTTTTCCCTGGGGCAAAGTCTAAACTCTTTCACTTGTTCCTAAACCCCCTGAGGCCCAGTCCACATCCATCTGTCCAGCTTCATCCCGTCACTAACGCCCTCTTAGATTGAGCTCCAGTTTGCTCAGCTTTTTAAGCACTTTGAGTGAACTGTGTTCTCTCCTGTTTCATCTTCCACACATTTTCCCTCTTCCTGTGACCTGTCTCCTCTTTGTCACCTTCACCTGCTTATTCCTGTTCATCTTTTGGGCTGTTACATGCCCCTGCCTGGTATTCAGCATTCAGCAGCATCCTGTACTTTCCCTTAGCACACTTGTGTGTGCGTGTTAATGTGTTTAATTGACTAGACTGAATGCTCCATGAACAGCTCATGGTATTCACTTACCATTTAACCTGGCCCTTAGAAGGCGTTCATGAGTATTTCCTATATAACTAACTAACTAAGTAAATAAATACAGAACTGGGAATACATTTTTTCCCCCTGATATTAACAATGCTGTAAATGATGACTAGAGATAGGTTGGATGGTACTTCATTCAGTTCCACAGCTCAGAGAGATGATTTGTTAACTGGGCTTTTTGGACTCATCTGGATACATAAACATTTTGGAAATTCATTTCAATTCCCAATACCTGATTTCCACGTTGTCTTTAAGAAGATTCCCAACTGGTAAATTTAGTACTGCCATTAACAAGGGGAAGCAATGCAAAATAAGGAAAAGGAAGCAGTTCCTAATGAAAAGACCCATGAAAGATTTAGCAAACCACAAGCATGAGGTTTTGAAGGAAAGTGTTAGAAGGTCACTTAGAAGGCTAAAAAACCCAGACTGGTTAGCACCAAAAGCTTATTGTAGAGACTTCTAGGAATGCACGATTTGGGAGAGTTATTCTCTGACTCTGATCTATGAAAAGAGAGGAAGTTATTATGCCTTGAATGGCCCAAACTGCTAGCTTATCAAATGACCCAAGGCCCTACATTAAGTTAGAAGAGAGGTAATTGCAAATGAATGTTCATATGTGTTATTGCTTAACCTCCTCTTTTATGTTTCTAGTCCAATAAAAGAAGCCGTGGTACTTTCCTTTATATCTCATTTTCCCCGGCCACACAGTGCGCTGGAGGCTGCCATAGACTACATATTGGAATGATTAGTTGATCAGTTAGCTCTTCAATGCAAGGACTTTTCATACCTTATGCATTCATCTTCGAGTGCTTAGGATCACCAGGGATTCTATGGTTATAGCTGCCAGGAAGAAACAATAAATTTGAATCATACAGGGACACTCCCACTTCCCATCTTTCCTTGGTTTTATGTTTCTTGGTTTACCGTTCTTCATTTAGGCAACATCAATTCAACTGGAATAATAGGGAGGCAGCTTAGTGTTTTAAAAGGAGCCTGGATTTTGCAGCCTACCAAAATTCAAGTTCTAGCTCTGCTAACCACTAGCTCTGTGACCTCGGGCTAGTTATTAATTTGAGTCTCCATTTCTCTCATTAGTAAAATAATGCTAAGAATAGCATTTGTCATGAAGCAGAAGTCACTTATTGTGTGTAAACTGCATAACTTACAGTAGACTGTTAAAAAGATTAATTCTGCTTCCTCTACCCCACATCACCCTTTAAGGAAGGAAATAATTATTAATTATTTGTTAATTTGACTAATGTAGCATTAGATTTAAGACTGGAATGATCAGGTCTAGGTGTTTCTATGTTTATTAAACACCCTGGCTAATTAACAATTCTTTTTATACCTGTATACAACTTAAAAATCAATCCCACATGTTGCAGAAATCTTTCTAAATAGAAGTGCCAAACGTGGGAAGCAGCACATAGAAGCACAAATTGTGTGCCTTAAGCGAATCACATCTTTGAAAAGCTTTTACAGAAGAGAGATTAGAAACATCTGAGAGATGGAGAAGTGGAGGTATATAGTATTGTGATTGCCCTTACTTTTTTTTCTAGAATCTCTGTTCTACATAGGATTTATTGTGCATCTTACTCTCTCCCTATCATTCAGCTCATCATCTTCAGAAAGCATATATTCCTCTTTGCCTGGATTATTCCCTTAAAGGGCCATAACTTGGTTCCAACCCATTTTGGTAAGCAAATGTTGCAAAATCTAGCCAGGCATCTCACAAATTAATTTATTATTCAGACATTTAAGTTGGCAAGATGATCACTAGGGAACTGCAGAAACGTATATGCCATACCGAAGGTGGGTCAGCAGCATCGCTGTATATACTTGGTGACCATACTCTCTAAACCAAAAATTGGACTGCATTGTCTAGAAATGGAAGAAAATATTTTAAATCTTTATGGTTTTTACATAATTTAGTTAATACCCAAACTTTAGGAAAATGCATCTAGTATTTCAATGAGCAATTGCGAGCTGACCTCATGGACCATGCATGTGCACATGTGTGGATATGTGGTCTAATGTCTCCAGGAGGGTAGCTAATGGGCTGGCATATCCAGGACTAAACAATGTGCAATGTGTTCTTCATGAGTCAGATGACTTTTTTAAGCGCTGAGTTGTATCCACCCAAGAAAATATTTTTACCAAACCAGAGTTTGACTCAGCAAATATTCCCACACAGAATGGAGTTTGATGTTCAAGAGGGAGGTTGATGCATTACTTTAGAAATTTCTTTGCTCCTGTGTGGTGTCTGGAATTGTCAATGGTCTACATCTACATGATAAATAAAGTGGCAGACAAAAAGCTTGGCCTTACCCAATTTTCCAAGGTGTTAAGGATAAGTGCTTTATGATAGGGTGTTTATAAGAAGACAGGATGTGAAAGGCTATCCTTGCTCTGGGCCTGGAGGATACCCCTCAACACCCAATCAGGCTAAATCACATTTCAGGAGTGGGGGAAAATTTAAGGTAATATGTGATAAACCTAGAAATACACTCAAAAGTGAAATTTTACAAATATATGAAAATATAAAACTATTATTTAAAATATAGGACTTTAACCATCTCTTAGATTTCTTAAACATTTTACCTCCTGGAAATGAGTTGAAGACCATCCTTTTGGCTTCCCTATCCAGAGAGTCTCAAAAATAACCAGAGTTTTAAAACCCATATCTCATTAGAAGTTACACAATGATCCAGAAGCTTCAAATCTTAAAAAACCACAACTGAACAAACACCCCTGGTTTGAATGTAAATTCTCTCTCTCCTCCAATACTTTGAGCCTCTCCTGTAACCCCTAGCACACTTTACTGAGTATTCCGGATCTCAGGGGGAGCTTCTCTTTTTCTCCTATAGATCATAAGCTCCGAGAAACCATGACATTTCTTTTATTCATCTAAAAAACAATTTCTTACTGAGGCTAGCTTAATGTGATTATATAGTAGGAAAGTAAAAAAGAGTAAATATTATTAAATGTGTATATTTCAATGAGGTAAAACCATTTTGGGATATGCAGCAGAGCCTGAGTCTACAGAAATCCTATTTTAATTATGTTCCATCAAGGTCTGGGAGTCTGGTCACTGAGGGGATGGATAACAAAGGATTACTATGTCCGCGCGTCGCAACTTCTGGGGAAGATCATAAATTATCTTGATGACTCATTTCCTCTAGTCACTCTGGCACTCCCAATATGGGGGAAACTTTTCTGTCGCTTTCCTTTAGATTTGTGAGATATAAATGGGGGCAAAGAACCTAAACTTGAGGTTGTTCAAGAATTATTTAATGGATATGTAAAGCTTAAAAAACCATTAATGGCTCTCTTAGAACCATTGTAATAACCATCAGAGTGCAAAGGCCATACTTAAGGTGACAGTATTCTAAGTGTCATTTTGTAGAGGAGTGGCTGGTGACCCCAGAGGTTGTTTGTTTCATCCTAAGTCACCCAGGATGCTCCCCATCTACGTGCTGAGTATATGAGGCGATGTAACAAAGGCTCCCTGTTCTTCACACGCAGATTGAAAAGAAAGTAGAAGGATAGAATCTCTTTCATTTCTAGATGATTTCTACTATCAGGGTCTCTGAAATGCAATTCAGAACCTTGAACGTTTATATCATTTCTAGATCCCTCCATGTCTGCGCCAAATTCACCCACACAATTTTTTCATTCGCGTGCACGTTCATTACTGGAAACAAATGGCCTTATTTTGTTCTTTAGTTTCTTACCTATTTGTACATATTTTTAGATAGATTTTTTTTTTCAGTACTTAGGACAGTCTTAAACAAATAAATGCTGAATAAATATTTCTGAATTACCCACAATAAAGGTCTCCTGGAAATTTGCCTGTGGATTACTGCTCTATGGCTGCTAATTGTCTCATTTCCTTGTCTTTGTTCTCATTCCAGGATCCTTTGGCACCTGCTTTACTTCATTGTTCTCTCATTTTTCATTCTTCCATATAGGCTGAGCTAATTAACTGCAGCATTGGAAGTAGCAAGGATATTAATTCTGTACAGTGCTTTGAAATATACTTCATACGATTATATATTTATGGATAAAATTTTCATTCTGTGCATTTTCTCCTTATTCTTCCCTTTGAAGAGAAGAAAGAGATCATCCTAAGGAACCTGAACTCACTCACTTCACTAATAAGTATTTCCATGAATTTTGCATCTCTCATCGCTGAAACTTTGGACGTTATAGATATATTTTTCATTAAAAGGCCTACTTTTTATTGTTGGTGTGTATTTCCTGTTTTTCCTTTTCTCAGTTCCCATACCTTGTTTCAGGACTCGCCTCTAATGATGGATTTACAGAGGGACCTGTTAACAGGGCAATAACCACGACCTCCCCCTCAGTTACTGCCTGTCCGCACTCCCACTCAAGTGGCATCAAGTCCCTGTGTGGTTCCTTTTCTCTCTTCCTTTCTTTTCTCTTTATCACCCAGAGCCTTTTTTGTGCATGGGGACATTTCACATGGGGACATCCTCAGCTCTCAAATGGACTTCAGGGGACCCTGAAATTTGCCTCTTACCACTAAGATTTAGCAAAAATGAAAGCAAACAGAATTTCTCCATACTAGTCTCCTCTATGGACTTCAGGGGACCCTGAAATTTGCCTCTTACCACTAAGATTTAGTGGTAAGCAAACAGAATTTCTCCATACTAGTCTCCTTGAGTTTGGAAGCCAAGGACATATTTTCTGCTCTTGCTAGAGATGGACTGAAGAGAATCCTACCTGGAACAATCACATGCTATGTAAACAGTGTGAAGGAGCATTGGATAAAAATCACCTTTGCGGAGATAAGTCCAAAGATTCCAGACTGCCTTCTAGATCATTGTCTTTGTCAGAGGCAGATGTAAAACTTAACAGAGAAGGGCTGATATGTGAGGTTTTGTAAACAAGCTTGGTATTAATACTTAGGGTTATTAGTGCTGCTTCAAATTCGGAATCCTTTAGCTCCTGTCTCTTGCCCATTCTTCCTTCTTTATGTGACTTGATATTAGACTGTCTGAACCAACCAATCTCTCTCTCTCTCAACAGACCTTAAATAATTAAGAACAAGTGTAACATGAAGATTATTATCTTCGATAGTTTTTCTTCACCATTTCGTGGTAAGTCTTTAGTGGAGTAAAGAGTAGTTAGGGCCAACTTAAAACAGTAAATTATTACTTTCATCAGTCATATTCCAAAATATTCCTAAAGACAAAAATCAACTCATTCCCAAACTACCAGCTGTGGCTCACTTGCATCATGAAATTGACTAGAGAGATGACCTCCGAGGAGAATGCTGTAGTAATTCAAGGTCACTACATCAGATAAATCTGCTAACAATGTTTAAACATCAGGCCAGGGTCTCAAAGGACAAAACATAAGAATAGGTGAGGAAGTCTTTAAAAAGCTTGATTATCTATCAAACATTATAATAACCTCTGAGAATGACAATCTCTACCTATCATGGTGTTTTAAATACTTGATAGACATCTTTGTTCATTACTGTATTGATAAGATTTCTCACAAGTTTATTTTTCTGAGGGAAAAAATAATTTCTTTAAATCCTCTGAAAAAGTCATAATAGGCTTTCAAAATCTATAACGGCTTGGACTAGACTAGACTAATAATCTAGGATTTAAGAGTACAATACAGAAGGCAGAGTTAGAAAAGACTTTAAAAATGGAAGCTGCTCAACAATGTACAGTAATGAGCTCCTTATAACTAAACATATTACAGCCAAAGGTAAATGATAATTGGGCATGGATGCTGTCACACCGGTTAGGAGGCTGTATTAGAAGATGTCTACTCAGTTTATTTAACACAATCTGACAAAGTTTCCAAATTCCTTGCCATTTGCACCTTCGGGACAAGCCGGGTCACTCTAAAAATGCAATGTCCAAAGTTTTGTATAATACTGCAGATATTCTCTGGCTAGGGCAGAATACGATGTGACTAATGTACAAATGACCTTTTATTAATGTAGTCCAAAATTATGTTAGATTTTTTTCATAGCCAAACCATATGGCCAATTCTTAGTGAATTTTACTCTGATAAAAGTAAAATCCCCAGATTTTTACTCATATGAATTCTAAGAAACCCAGCCTCCTTTATCCTGTTCTTGCATAATTGATTTTTAAATCCTGAATGTAAGTGTTCATATTTATTGCTGATAAAGTCCGTTTTATTGATTCTAATGTCAAGATAATTTTTCATTCCAAATTAGCTTGTTGCATTAAATATTTCAAAGTATTTGTGTCATTTCGAATTGCCAAAAAAAAAAAAAAAAAGAAAAGAAAATTGCTATAGCTTCCTAATTGCTGATAGAAGTTGAACAGAACTGAATCTAGTGACACTCTGATGGAGTTTTCCCAGAGGAAAGTTATGACTCCTCTCCATAAAGCAAATTCTCTAAAGAACCTACAATTTTTAAAAGAAAGTGTCTTTCCTTTAATCCCTGAAAATAACTCGTTACCATCTTTGAAAGAGAGCACAAAAAATAGTAATATATGATTAATGTCAGGATTTCCTACTGAGTGGTTTTTAAGTTACCTTAGGCTGAAAAATATAAGAACTCAGACAGGGACCTCCTACCCATTCTGGGTTAATCAATAACCTTTGGTTTTGCAAGAACATCTGTGACTGTTAAGAGTGAATTGAAATACATTAGAAATGGCATTACCAGGTGATGGCAAGGCTGCAAACCAGAGGCTACCATCTCCAGCTTCCCCAGGCAATAAGCTCACCTTTTGGTCCCTTTGAAAGCCTTTCACATCTGGCTGGTGCTGAATGAATCTACTGTCAAGCCATGACTGCTGTGGTACCTGGTTTCTTAAGAATTAATTACACGTTCAGAACAGAGGACTTAGGGGTGTCTGGGGACTCGTGGCAGAGTTCACACAGCCTCTGTTAAACAAAGGAGGCTCTGTCTCTCCTATGCTCCTGCTCTTAAGGAGGAAGTGAGTTTGATCACGGGCCACATTAGGGATCCCTTATTTAACAGAGCCAGAGGTGATTGGATCAACGTTTTTCTAAATAGCATCTTGTGTTTTAGCCATAAGGGAGGTTAACTTTGTACTATTTGGCTTTCAAATATGGTTCTTATCACTGACTAGCCTCAGAGAAAGGAAAACAGCACGACTGTGTTTCCAGGGAGGCGTGTGTGTGTGTGTGTGTGTGTGTGTGTGTGTGTGTGTGTGTGATTAATCACAAGAAGTGGGAGAAAGGCAGAGGTTCTCATAGGACAGGAGGACTGGAAGCAAACTAACCAGTATCAGAAGATAAGGACTGTATTTGTTTGCTGTTTTTACCTCTGGCCAGGAATTTCTATGTGAAACATTGGAGGGGGTTTGTGCAGTCTGAAGGGACAACTCTAGTTGATAGTGGAATGTTCTGTAATTACAGCACATCTCAGAGGTTGCAACCTAGAAGCCAAGTCCCAGAAACCTAGGATTTTCAAAATGGTTCACATCACGTATTAAGAAGTTCTTGAGTAACAATGGTTCTTTGGCCAAGTCCCTTTCTAAAATCAATCTAAAGTAGCAAAACCACAAAAGATAGTCAACATGTCTGGATTTTGGAGATGCAGCTGGGACTTGGAATTTAGATAGCGTTGCTTTTCCATTACCGTCAGCCTAGACTATGCTGTCTAATCACCTCTATCCATGTGTGTGCTGTGCAGGATGTTAACAAGCACAAAGGAGAAGAAGACACTAAAAGGCTAAACGGATGGCCAAGCAAGTACAATGAATAAGAAGGAATAAATACAGCAACTATAACAAGCTGGCTAAGTGAGGCCATTGCGTCCCAAAGGCACTCAAGACTCACCAGTAGCTCTTCGATTCCCAAGACTGGATGAGAGAACTTTCCCTCTTCCCCACTCCTCAGCTGTCAGAAACTCTCCTAAGAGAAGAAAAACATCCAGGGGCAAAGAATTAATGGGATGGAAGAGATGAGGGGTGTGAAACGCTGGAGGCAATCCTTGCCTATTAAAGCTGCTTTCTTTGGTCAACTTAATTGTGCTGGCTGAGTTCTTTCTAGAAGTAAACTTGTATGCATTTTATTCAGGCACTATGAATCAAGAAGAAGGAAATTTACCCAGATTCTGCGGCTTTCTCTATACTCTTCTTTCATGCTGAAATTAATGACCAAACAAAAACCTCTGACTTCTCAAAGATTTTCTTATGAATTCTCACGGCCAAGTGTTAGTGAGAAAATCAACAAGTAATACTAAAAAGGAAGCTCATGGGTGGGTTTGTTTTCTGGTCGGCTTTGTATGTGATGCTGTGTTAGTTGTACAGCTAAGCTGTCTGAGTCGACACATAAGGAGGCATCCAGGGGATGGAGGTGATGGATTAAAAGGCTTTTCCCTTACCAGAGTCTAGAATTCTAAATGGACTTGGAAGTGGACCAAATCTAAGCAACTTAGGAGAACAAAGAAAAGCAATCTAAAACAAATGGGAGGAGTGGTTCTTATGTGTAATTATTACTTTTAAATTTTGCATTGTTTCCTAAGTAACTAAACCAGTTCACTTCAGCAGCTAAGCACCACTGCTTAGGGCCCAATTCTCTTGGGGTCCTGTTATTTCAGTCACGTAATCTACTGAGATTTCCCTTCACCAAAAGAACCAGCGGGATCCTTGAAAGCAATTTTGGATCACACCCAAAAATCTAGAGGATCTGGTATTTTCTTTTCAATTGTAAAGCAAACTGAATTACAAGGAATCGGGAAGGGAGATAGGTAAGGGAGGAGGAAGCGGTGTAATTTGTAAAATCTAATACATTCTTTCTCCTTTTAAGGACAAATTGGAGTTTATATATTGAAGTGGGAATTTAGGATAAAACAAAAAGAAAAATGTTTCTGATTTTTTTAAGATTGGTCAAATTACAAGCTGATTATTCAGAAAAATAAAGATGTAAGATATGTTACATTATATTAGCAAAGCAGAAAGTGAGTGGCAGTTTCTGGTTGTCTCAGTCCCACATGAGACTGGAAATGTACGTTGGATTTTAGCCCGAGTTACTCTCCTCTTTTGGCTCCATAGGGAGGAAAACTATTTGGCATCTGTTCCAATTCGGTGTTGGAAACTGCACTTTCAAACACCATTTGTATGTATGTGTTCGTGCACTTGCTACTGTGAAAAACAGCTTTAGAAGACACGGTCCTTTATTTTATGAATTTTACTGTGGCTTATGATAACAATATTGTTGGGATTTTAGGGGATCAGTATCTAACACCCGTCTCTTTGCTACCTGAACTCCGAAGCAGAATTGAGAGACAGAACCAAGAGTCAGACAGACGGAGATCAAAGTATTACTTTTGTTACTGATAAACTGGACAATGTGACTTTTGATTTGCAGCCAAGATGGCTTGCGATTTTATATTTCAGCATTTACACCTCCAGAAGTTTCCAACACAGCCAAGCAGCTGCAGGTCTCCCGTGAAGTGAAGGCTCCAGAGAACACGGCGGAGTACGGACCAGGTGATCTGATGAGCCAACCCAGAAGCTCTGAGGCCCTGTGCAGTCTCTCCTCCTCCCCTGGGCAGGAGTAAGGGAGCGGCAGAGAGAGGCCAGTGGTGTTAATCCTAAATTCCTCCACGTGGAGTTATGATGCCTTAGAGAAAAGCAGATCCCACAACAGGAATAATAATTCTACTTCTATAGTGATTTCATATTCCCATTTATCATCACAGTTTGCAGAGGGAAGAGGGTCTTTGCAGCTGAAAAAGACTCACTTTTGAAAGGGAAAGAGAAATGCCACTTTGTGGATGTAAAGTAGATTTACCTCTTTTCATGGCCTAAACATACTACATTTTCATCTCGCTAATTTGTTTTTCTAAGAAAACACAGGTCCCAACTATAATCCCTTTCTTGCTCTAATTACCTAAAAATTAATAAAAATGATTTCTAATTTTACTCTCAGAAGTTGATATTGCAATGTTCAGTGATAATATATTTGATAACATTTTCAGTCTTCTTACCTAGATTGCAAAAGAAGTAGATTTATTTTGTCTAATTCATAAAGAAGGCAGTTTGTCATATTCATGATCTTTCTTCTTAAATTCAGAAGCCTCATTTTTATTCCTTTTTCTTCCCATCCAAAGCATAAAGAACATAGAATATGAAAAGATTATTTTTTCTAAAACTGGGATTCAAATGCTTGGTTGTCAATACAAAGGACAAATAAGGACTAGGGAGAGATTGGGGCTCAAGGTGCCAGTAGATGTCATCTGCCCCCATAGGGAGGGTTACAGCAGGAGGGGGACAATCCAACCCTCATGGCAAAAAGCAGCAGAGCCAAGGAATGGATAGAGAGAGGGCCCCAGCAACACCATCTACATTTCTAGTTCTAGCAATGAATTAAGCCAGCTCCCTCCTTGACTTCCTAATTTTGGGAGCCAATTCACGACCTCTAGGTGAATAAGAGTTGTTTTCTGTCATTTGCAACCCTGGAAGTCCTGGAAAATGCAAATCTTGTCCCCCCTGCATATCTATACTTAGTCTGTAAATTATAATAAGACTTTAGTAAAGGTTCCAAGTTAATGGGAGAAAATCACAACACAGAGGCACAAAATTGACTCTCTACCAATAAGACTGATCCTGATCAAAACAGGAGAAAGCAACAGTGTACCGGTCAAGAATGATACTTTCTCTACTTGGAAAGTAAGTCTCTAAAGAAAACAGAGGCTACAGAAATGCAGCTTTACCAACAGAACATGTCAGTTGTCTCTCTACCCAGCTATTCATTCAAAGAGCTGAGAAAATTTTCTTTACTATTCCCTGGGTCCTACCCTAGACCTGGTAATAAGGACTTTTGGAATGGGACTTAGAGATCTGAAAATTTATAAAGTTTAACATATGATTCAGATACCATGTTTTGGGACCTTTTTTCTACCAGCTGTTTTGGTAAAAAGGAAGCTTCTCCCAAACATGGCCTAGGAGTGGGAGCTCTGAGAGCAGAATGTCTATTTTTCTTTCAATATCTTGTTCCATCATTGCCTTTTCCCTATGCAGTTGGACTGAGATATTTGCCAAATCTTTCCCAATGTACACTTATGCTCTCTCTGCTGGAATAAGCTGTAATTTTTGTCTTACATTTTTAATAATAACTGTATATTATGTAAAAATGAGAAAAAGAGCATGAGGTCTAAACAAGACTTGGTAACGTTGACTAGATGCCACCTCACCTGAGCTAGTCTAGTAGGACTAAGAAAAGTATCAGTCCCAGAACACAGGGTGGGAAAGAGTTTATGTATGTTTTTAAGTGATCTCAGCTGAAATGTATAGTGTGGGCAATAGAGGATGAGAAGACAGGAAGTCAAAAAGACCATTAATTCAATACAAAAGAAAATCCCTTTGACATTCATAAGCACAACCACACTTGGTATGGGTTCAATAATACTTCTGCTAAGATCCAAAGGGAACACCTAAGAATTTCTACGATTTTAGCTTCCTGCATCTTCAAAACCACTTACGCATGTCCTATGTTAGTGATCCAAAAACAAAGATACATTTGGATAAAAGTAGTATTAATCGTAAAAGACAGGAGAATCATTTGAATCAAGACTCACTGAAGTGAAACAATGTTGCCATCAATAAGACATTATTGACCTCATAAGACAAGATTGATCCTCTTCTATCCAAAATGCTGATGGATTGGACACATACAGTTTGTCCAACAGGGTATGAATACACCACGACACAACACAAACAGCAAGCAGTTACTTTTAGCATATTTTGGACAAAAGCCAAAAATTCCCCTCAAGTCCATTTTACCATATTTTAAGCATAAAAATAAATGATGACCTTATTTTAACTTTCAGATGACACAGAAATTATATTATTCAGGAGTTTATTGGTGTCGTAGAATAACAGAAATCAGGGTGTATGGTGAAAGTAGGAACTTAGATGAATTAGACATTGAAACAGGAACCTTGGCAGTAATCATAATCAAAGAATGTGTGTATGTTTGTGTGTGTGTGTGCACGTATGCAAGTTTGTGTCACAACAATCTCACCTTTCTGGGAATGTCGCTTTTCTAGTTTAGATCACTAGAAAATTTCTTGGGGGCGAGCCAGAAAAACAAATGTTGCTGGAATACTGAGGATTGTTTAGAGCGGTTATTATAGCCTTTTGCATAATAACCATAGTGTTAACTTGGCTAGGCTGAAATACGTTCCCCAGAATCGCCTTTCCTGTCCATTTCCCATTAAGGTGGACCCCATAAGAGATCCTTCTGTGGGATTTGGAGACTGCAACTGCTCCCCTTTCCCTGGAACTTCTTCAGCTTCTCTGATTCTTGGGTCAGTGTCTATGTTTAGTTTCAAGACAAAGGATCCCCAGCTTCTGTGGAACACACACCAGCAAGGTCAGAGACAATGAAAACTGACGTGTGTGTGTCCTTATATATATTCCAACTTGTGCTTGCTCTTCCCCATTTCCCTTCCTGCTGCCTGCCCTGCAGACTTCAGGCTTTAGCAACAGATGCAAGGACAATGGCATGATAGAGACTGCTTAACCAGCTCTCACGATTGTGCAAGACCAGATCACTCTAAAAGTCTGTATTTATACCTATATCATTGATATCTATAATTATAGATGATATAGCTATAGATAGATAGATAAAATATCAATAGGGCTTCCCTGGTGGCGCAGTGGTTGTGAGTCCGCCTGCCGATGCAGGGGACACAGGTTCGTGCCCCGGTCCGGGAAGACCCCACATGCCGCGGAGCGGCTAGGCCTGTGAGCTATGGCCGCTGAGCCTGCGTGTCTGGAGCCTGTGCTCCGCAATGGGAGAGGCCACAACAGCGAGAGGCCCGCGTACCGCAAAAAAATATATATATATATCAACAGATCTATCTATTAGTATACTCTAGTGGTTCTACTTCTTTGATTGAACCTTGACGGACAAAATAACTACAGGAATTCCATAACTTCCCAGGTTAAGCTCTATTAAGCCAGACTTGTTTTAACATATAACACACATGCACACACACGTACACACACACGTACACACTCACGCACACACCCGTACACACTCATGCACACGCACATGCACGCACACACACACACTCATCATCATCATCATCTTTTGAGGTCTTTAGTAAAGATAAAGACCTTGGGAACTTACACACTTTATGTACTTCCTTACCTTACTGAATGAGAAATGGAGACACTCTATTTCATTGTACTAATTTTAATATATGTAATGCATATAAAAATCATATTTGAAAAGTATCTATTAAACATAATAATTCTTTGTCCCAATAATGCAACTTCTGTGCCCCTATCCTCCATGAAAAAAAGGACCACCACCCCCTTCTAACTGTGGGACATTCATACTATAATTTATCATGTAATTACTAAAAAGAATGTTTGCAAAGCAATATATATGTTATGGTCCTATGCTTGTAAAAAAATAATAGAGAAGAAGACTTATGTGGGAATATGTTTGTATATATTTATAAAGAGCATAGGAAAAGGTGGATAAGACACCATCACACTGGACTGATAACATTGTTTACTGGAATGGAGTAGCTTTGGTGAGACATTAACATTTTCTTTATACAACATGTCTGTATTGTTGGAATTATTACAAAAAGCATGCATTAGTTTCATGTTTTCTCCCATCCTTCCCAAACTAACTTCAGCAAACAACAATAACTTTGCTGTTGTTTTGTTCCTTCAATAGAGAAACGAAAGAAAGTATCACATGTGACTGCTCCCATGCTCCCTGCACCTAGCAGCTAGCTGGCTGGTGTGGTGCCCCCGTGAGGAAGGCTATCTCAGACCCCAAGCTGGACCCCTGACCCCCATTAGGTCACCATCTATCTTCTCCAGCACTTGAACTTGAATTTCCTCAACTCTCTGTTCAAGGCCTGTTTCTCATCATCAATACACCTAAGGTCCAGGAATGGGCTATAGTTCTTGGAGTTCAGCTCAGGTGCAAAAATCTTATTCTGGCTCATTCTTCATTCCTTTTGTATGTATGCTGTTCAGATAGACTCAAAAGTATCTCACGGAGTATTTAGAGAGAATTGTCCTTGTCTTACTTCAACTGGTAACCTATTATCAATCAACCACTAACCAACAAACATCTTTCGAGAGCCTAGTCAAATACCTATAGGAAAGCGCTAATTATATATATTAAATATCTATTCCTGCAATCAGATTTTCCTTAAAATTGGTAAGACTTATTTAATTTAGTAAGTAATCTACTACTTATAGTTTTGCTAAACTCTGAAGGTTAGTAATCAAATTGAAAGAAATAAGTCAAACCATGTCATTTTATAAATGAAAGTACTTTAAATAATGGTAACAGGAATGCAGAGATTCCTCGTCACGTCACAAAGTTCTCTGTAAGGGCTGACGTGATAGAGGGAGGTGTCTAAAGATGAGTGAGCAAAGAGAGGTTCCTTCTATGCAGAGCCCTCCTAAATTTAACAGAAGGATTTTCTCTCAGTGGCATTAGATCTTGATTATGTTCATAATCAACACCAGAAACAGAGAGGCCCTGGGACCTTAATTTCGATTTCCAACTTCTCCAGAAAGGAAGGAATAAAAATGTTTCATGTTATAAAAGGGAACATATTCCATTTCTTTGAACCAGAGAAGGGCTCACTTCCCTTCGTTTTGCTTTGTCTGGGTATGGAGGAAAGAAGCTTCCTCAGCCCAGTTTTGAGGCTATTTCTAGATTTATCCCTCCTTTCTCTTGTGGAAAATAAGAGTAACATAGGTTTATCAGACTAATTAATTAACTCACACAGCTTCCAAAGGAGAGAAAGCAGTGTCCTTTCCCACCACTGTAAAGATAACGTCACTGGGTAGATACTGATGGAGCCTTTGCAATCAGTGAGGCAGCCCTCCCAATGCCCTGCCCAGACTATAGGCCATACACCCAATCTTAAACACTTTTAAAAAAGAGAAAGGTATTTCACAGAATGTAGCTACCAACCAGAGACTAATTCTTATTCTCTAGGAAAACAAATCTGGCTTTCCACTTATGGCATGTCCATCAAATCTGACAAAGCAAATTTAGCCTATTTCTCTTTTTTAAATGATGTCTGAAAATAGTTTTTTCCTTTTTTTCCCTAATTTACTGCTCTATGACATCATGTCTCTGAGATCTTTCTTCGCTTCCTTCTAAACACAGAGGCCTTCCCTTTCTACCAGCAAGAAGCGTTCTCAGCAGCAAGAATCTCTACCCTGTTTGTTTCCAAAAAGTAAAAGAAACATTTCTGGGCTTGGTTGAAAAGAGAAACATTTGGCCATTTAAATGAGTTATGCCTTTTAAAACATTGACTGAGAATTTAAAACGAAAAACCATGACAGAAGACACTGATATTTCAAAACATATATGGCTCTTGGACTGACATTAGATTTTCTAGACCCACTTCTTTATAAATCTTCATCCCTCACACCAAATTTTGACAGGAGGGGAAAGAATGAAGAAACTGGGTTATAAGAGAAAGCTTTTGGGAACCAGACACCCACATTTGTTTTCTATCATCTAGTATGAGTCAAGAATTTAGAATTATCAGTGATTGAGCAATTTAATTTGAATGGCAGTGAAAATGATTTCTAAATGTTAAATTTCAGTACTCCTGTCTCATACAGATGTATTATCTGTCTCTGAGTTCATCTGAGAGAACAGTGTTTCAATTTTGTGCTGTTTACATGATGTACCTAAATTTGAAAGAAAACAATCTGGCTTAGTCAAATCTTCTTGTGGTGACTTAGATTTGGAAAGGACGGACTTCTGCATTCAGGATATGGAAAGATGCCTATTACAGCAGCAAGAAACAAACCATAAAATGTGTTTAATGGATTACCCTCAATCACCATTTTTTTTTTTTTTTCTTTTTGCGGTACGCGGGCCTCTCACTGCTGTGGCCTCTCCCGTTGCAGAGCACAGGCTCCGGACGCACAGGCTCAGCGGCCATGGCCCACAGGACCACCTGCTCCACGGCATGTGGGATCCTCCTGGACCGGGGCATGAACCCGTGTCCCCTGCATCGGCAGGCGGACTCTCAACCGCTGCGCCACCAGGGAAGCCCCCAATCACCATTTTTGAAAGATCATAGCTCTCTCTATAGCAGTGGCTGCTTGGCCATGCTTTTGAATCCCCTGGAGAACTTTTAAGAAACTCTGATGCCTTGGTTCCACACTCAGAGATTTGTAGAGAATTGGGTGGATGTGCAGGGGGCACTCTCATGGGCCACCGAGCTTGAGAACTTCTGCTCCAGAATATGCTCTTAAAACCTCCCTTATCATGTCCCAGACACCCAACTGGGGAGTTACAAGGGGCTTCATGATTCAAGCCACCTCATTTGCCTCAGGTACCTTCAACTGAAAAAAAATAGAAGCATTCCTGAGAACAGTGTAGAAGGTGAACTCTGAACTACCAGAGCCAAGTTGATGCAATTGTAAATATTAAAAAGGAAGAAGAAAGATTAGTTAGGACACAGAGAGGTACACATATCTTGAAATAGGGTGTCTCTCATCTTTCCTTTCAACTTACTCAGAAGTAGACGTATTCATGTTTTCCTTCAACTCCCAGAGGAAAGTGGGGAAGGACATTTAAACATGGGAATAAAGCAGGTGCCAAGGGCAGCTGGAGCAGAATAGAGCAATTGTCACAATGGCCCCTGTAGCAGCTGAGAGGCCCCTTTCAGGAGTAAGAACTTTGGAAGGTTCAGGATCATGTCCCAGGGCCCTTGTTCTCAGCAGACTCAACTAGCCTTTCTGGGTGCCATAGAAGGAAAGCTGTCCTCTGGAATAAGGTCCCATCCCTGAGCTCAGACTGGCCTGGATTGTCAATGGGGAAACTCTGAGTCACACAAGACAGAAACCACACCATTTTACTTCAACCCAATTAAAATTGAGAAAACGTAAAAGAAATATGACAGAAAACCAGTGTACAACAGTCAGGATAGTTTTTGATTTTGATATTAAGGAAGCTTGGAAGTTCATCTGATACTCTTCTTCCTGCAAAGAACAGTCAACACCCTTGTCATAAAAAGCATCGTGATGCAAACTGACTTTGGAAGGTACAAAGTCAGATTATACACATTCTTTCCACCTAGTCTTCTGAGACTTATACTTGCTAATGCAAAATGTCTTGCAAAAAAAGAAACTGGCCTTTTTCTAACTCCATTACCAATTTTCCTAATTGTAGATGCTTTTGAAATTGGAATAATTATGAATAATAGTCAAGTTGTAAGGCAGCATACTGCTTTTCAAGACCTGAAGATATACCTTCTTTCTCTTTGTATTAACAAGGATCAAGTGAGAGTTATGTTTCTGTTCTCTTGTTTTTCTAATATAGTCTTTAATACTCAACAAGTTGTCATTAGGCATCTGTGTGCCATGCTCAGTGCCAACTCCAGGGATTACAATGATGAGTAATATTTGATCTTTATGAGAAACAGACAGGCCAGTGGGAGAAACAGACACAGACACCACTAGCTGTATAGTAGGGGCTACACTAACGGTATGCACAAAATTCTTTAGAGCATAGACTCAGAAGCGACGTAAGAAGAACACGGGTGTGTGTGTATGTGTGTGTGTGAATATCCCCAAGTGGTTGATAATTTGGGAGAGAGTGCCTACAATGAGATCTATTTATTTGTCTCCTTCTGTAAGAAATCTTAGCACAACTCACTTTTAAGACCCACAGTGACTCTAAAAATTGGAAGTCTAACCACCAGTGTCGTGCTCACTTCCTCAGGCTCCACAGACAGCTGTTGGGACACTAACAAGGCTCCCGTTAAGAACATCTATTAAGTTTGATGTCAGAAGCCTCAACATAGACAGAGTTGGTTAGTTTTCTGCTTACTGGTAAACATTAACCAGCTGGTAAGTATCGACTGTGACATTCATGAAGAATAGCGCATAACCGTATGCACTCAAACACTCTGCACCACCTTCCTTTCTTGTCTATTTCATAATCGCTGGTTTTAACCGGGTTTCTTAAATGCATTGTATACAAAATGTATAAAACCTTTAAAATGATGCAATATCTAGTTTTCAAACACTTTAAGGCCACAGAACCCTTTTCTTCAAGCAAAGTCTTAAGAGGGAGATAAATATACAAAGCAAATTAAATCAAGCCTCCTCAGTTAAAGGGGAGAGGTTGCTTACAGCCCTGTTTGCATGGATTCCACCCCAGTTCTTTGTTCTTTAGCTGCTGTTTCCTTTCTCTCCCAGGCGCCCACCTGAGACTCTCCGAAGAGGTCTTCAGGCTCCTCAAGACACAGCTGGAAGGCAACTATTCTAAGGAGAACAGATTTTTCATGTGACACATGCAGTAACATTTCTATGGTTGAGTTTGACTAGAGTGTCAGGCACTAAACCAAGTCCCCCAAAGCGGCCAAGCCGTGCAGACTGGGCACATCCCTGAAACTCTGCAAACCCTTCTTCATCTCTACCATAGTGTCCTACTAATTTGCAAACTTTAAGTGCTTTTCAAGTGTAAGAACCCCTGAAAATTTGTAGCATTTTCCCTTGATTTAACTGGGGTAGAGTGAAAACAACTTTAGACCCGGAAAGTTCTGCATTCTCATCCTGGCTCTGCAATTCACCAAATATGTGACTCTGACTGAGTCATTTTTCTGGACCCTCAGTTTCCCCATTTGCAAAAACTGAGGTAGTGATAGCAAAGAGAGTTATTGTGAAAGTTAAATCACAGCAAGAATTCCCTATCTAGCCCGATGCCTGGTACATTGTAAGAACTAGATAAGTGTTCATCAGACCCAAATGCCTTTATTTTAAAAAGAGCCACATCATTTCTCTTTAGTATGGGTTTTACATCAGAGCCCTGCACTGTAGCGAATATATTACCGATTGCCTCCCTTGAGAAATGGTGCTGTATAAATGCAAAATTAGTCACTTATCACAATCACACGTGCTCATCAAGGTGTGCCTCCTCCCACACCTTTCTTTCTTAAAGGCTATTACACCTGCTTCTTGGCTCCGTGTAGCAACTGCCCTTAGAACTTAATGAGCAAAATGATTCATTTCTGGGGTTTCCCTGGATCCGATTGCCTCCCTTGAGAAATGGTGCTGTATAAATGCAAAATTAGTCACTTATCACAATCACACGTGCTCATCAAGGTGTGCCTCCTCCCACACCTTTCTTTCTTAAAGGCTATTACACCTGCTTCTTGGCTCCGTGTAGCAACTGCCCTTAGAACTTAATGAGCAAAATGGTTCATTTCTGGGGTTTCCCTGGAGGCGCGGTGGTCAAGAGTCCGCCTGCCGATGCAGGGGACACGGGTTCGTGCCCCGGTCCGGGAAGATTCCACATGCCGCGGAGCGGCTGGGCCCGTGAGCCATGGCCGCTGAGCCTGCGCGTCCGGAGCCTGTGTTCCGCAATGGGAGAGGCCACAACAGTGAGAGGCCTGAGTACCGCAAAAAAAAAAAAAAAAATTATTAATTTCTGAGCTTTTTCTCTTTTTGTTAGAAAAAGCTCATTTGGTTAAAAGTGATTTGATGAAAGTTTACGGTCACGTTAAAATGTAGAAATGATTATATTCAGTTATTTAAAACTAGGAGAACATTTACTGTTTTTTCTCTTGAATCATTAATAGTATGTATTTTCTGTTATATATGAGACATTTCTGTATTTTCCATATCTTATTGACAATAGGCCATCATGGGAATCTTAGAAAAAGGAACAAAGAAACCAGAGAAAGACCACCCTGCTATCTAACTCTTCTTGCATTTGTTTGATGACTATTTTTGAAATCTTGAAATATGTGAAACACATATCTTGCCAAATCTTTATATGTTTTGTCACTTCCAATAAGAAATTGGATCTCACATCTGTTTCTGTTTTGAGAATACATCACTTTTTTTTTCAAACAGACATGTGAAAATCAGAAAATAGAGGGATCAGAAATCTGTGCAGAGAATTTGAGTTGGGGGTTTGGGAGGGATAGTACAGTGGATTCACAGTAGGTCCTTGATCTGGTGGAGGTTTAACTATTCCAGCCACCTCTCACTGCTCTGTTCAGGGCATTTTAGTTGTAAGAGCACTGAGCCTGTCTCATCTGAGAAACTCATTGACCCTTCCAAACCAGAAGGAACTTATTTAACAAGCTGCAATCTCATGCCACTTAAAATAGTGTGACCTTAATTTTAATTCAACTGAAATCAGTGACCGTTTATTGAAAACTAACCTAATCAGTTCCGGTGGGAGAAGAGAGAATTCTTATTCTAACCCACTTAGTTAGAGAGACCAAATTGATGAGACAAAACATGGATTTGGTGTAATTCCTAGTTTTGGGGGAACAACTCCGGTGCTCATAATAAACTGAAACTTGGAGACACAGTGCATTAAATGTCACATAGTACATCAGCAACAACAAAAATTGCTGTATGAAACTACAAAGGTGGAGTTGATTGAAAATGATCATTATATGTAGGGAAGTCAGTACACTTCCCTGGCAGGGACTTTGTGGTACTGCACATACACCGTTACCTTTGCAATCATGCTCAGTGGGACAGTCATCACTAAAAAGGACACAAATCCTTTCTTTGTTCATTCCTGGAAGAAGCAGGGATATAGGTAGGCCTGAGAATTATCAGTAGCCTTTAAAAGACAAACTTTCCTGAAATCTGCCTCGTCTACAGGGAACTGGGGGATGCAGGAATGAAATGTGCTGTTGGTCCTCACTGCCCAAGTGATGATGATGGTCACCTCACTCCTGCCCCGCCCACCTCACTAAGGCTGCTTCATGAAACACTGTACAGTGTACTGTTGTGTTTGGTTGTCTTTGGTTCCAGAACTTAGAATATTCTCTTAATTCCAACATCTTTTAGAAAAAAGCAAAATAAGATGATTCAACATGATTTGTTTAAGTTACATTTCTTTTCAAAGATAAAAAGAGACAACTACACACTGTTTTAATTGTAAGCTTACTTATGCCTCACAGCACCCTGAGTAAGGAAGCAAGACCAGAGAGACTCACTTTATTAATTCCAAATGCCCAGAATAGAGTCTCTCACGCTTGGATCTGGTCACGTGTCCATCCAATCCAGTTATATAATTGCAGTTGCGGTGGGGGAGGTCCATCCCCAGGGGCCTCACAACTCAGAGAAAGTGAGGCGAGTGTCAGGCTGGGAAGACGCTTTAAAACACTATCTATTTACTACTTGTTAAATTGCCTGCAGGCTCTACAGAGATCTGTAGGGCAGTCCTATTATTTATTTATACTCTACCTTCTCCCAAAATGAATTTCAAATGATGTAGAAAATGATCACATGAGCAGAAAAGGGCAATTAGAATTGTTTTAAAAATAGATTTATATGAAATAATAATGAAATGTAATGAGAAAATAGATGACTCTTGCGAGTTCTGAGGTAATTAGTTAGCTAATGCAATTACATGCTAAATTTACACCTGAGTTCCCCAGCAGCCAAGATAACAGGAAAACCTGATAGATTATAGAATTCTCTTGTCCAGAAAAAGAATTACTAAAAGGAAAAACATTCTTTTCTAGGCACTGAACTCCAGAAAGAATTCATAAATTAGGTACTTACTGAAGAGATACCACATGAAATAACAGAAAATGACTTCTATTATAGTTTTTTAAATCATTCTTCAAATGGATGTTTCCATTTCATTTCTGTGGAAGCTAAAGGAATAGCATTAACCTTAACTCAATAAACTTAGGGGAAAAGATTAATGTGGTTCTGCCTGTGAATACCTGTGGGAACGCATGATTTTTAGATCACAACTTGCTCTGGGGTCTGCACCAGGTCTGAGCTAGTCTGAAAGAACAGGCTGAGAGGTATGTAGTAATTCTCTAAAAAATATAATATTACAACTTCCAATTATTTTTAAATAATACTTTTATTATAGAAGTATGCAGACCTTGTAGATAATTAGAAAAAAATTAAAACTTCACATTGCCACCACCGAGTACTACTTTAAATTCTTAAGCATATCTTTACAGATATTTCTGTAAGTGTTGTTCTTTTTTATTTTTTCGCCAGCTTGATTTTTTCCCAATCACTGATCTCCATCTTTCCCTTTTAATAAATTTTCATTTCAATCAACACTGAGACTGCATTCACATTTATCCAATTGTTTCTAAAACACTTTTACAGCTGGTTTGTCAAATCTAGGATCCAAGAAGATTCATTTCATCTGGTTATTAGGTTCCTTAGTCTCTATTCAAGCAGTCTTTATTATGACCTCAATTTGTTGATGGGACAGGGCAAGTAGTCCAGCAAAGTGTCTCACCTTCTAGGTTTGTCTGGTTATTCAGATAATCTAGCTGGGGGTCTGGGGGATGGGAAAAAAATCAAAAGACCCAGACGCCTCCTCCCCTGGTTTCTGGTTTAGGCCAGGAGAGAGCCCTGGTGTGTGTGTCTACTGTTCAGGAAGATTCTAAATCGCGGATGGGTTAGTCCGGGCACTGGCTGGCAGGCGAGTGTCCCTTTTCTTCAGTTTGTGATTTGTAAACTGCAGTCAGAGGAGAGGGGTGGGGAGAAGGCAGTGGGCCAGGACTGAAGCAGGAACTAGGTCAGGAGCTGTTTACCTGACCATGTATATCAGAAAATGTGAATCAGTGGCCGTGCTGACCAGGGTCTGGCTTTCAGTACTACCCATTAAATAGAACGATTAGCCCATCTTAAGGGCAAAGTCACATTACAGTGGTCCTGGGAAAGGAAGGAACTCCCCTCTCTGCCTGTGTTAATGTCTGCATTTCATAGTAGTCTTCTCACAAGAGGATAATTCATTTAAGGGTGGTAACTGATTCATCTCTGAATCTGCAGTATCTGGCACAGTCCCTGGTACATTAAGGGGCAGACTTTGGGGAGTGTCTGACATCCTTTAACATATAATCAAGAGCAGCTACTCAGTACTGTCTTAGACTCAAGCAAGGGGGGCCCCTTCTGTAAAGGGCTCTACCTTGGCCTCCTGCAGTCATGCCTCTCCCAGTGGGGTGAGGCTTCTTTGGGGCTGAGGGGCGTACCCACCCAGGGCCCTCCCCTTGTTTCTAAACTATGCAGTAGATACACGGACCCTGGAATTCACTGCACAAATGGCCCCAAATGCTTTCTGAAGGACCTGAGCCACACTTTCTGCAGGTCTGGTCTCCTGGGAGGCCCTCTGAGCCAATAATGTACACACCCCTAGGCCTGGAGGCTTGCCATGGGATGACTGTTTGCAGGGGTTGTGGATGGAGCTTGGACCAGAGGGCTAGTCTGCCCGTGAACCCATGAGAAACCTTGAGATTTCGGAGGGAGCTGGGCTTGAAGGAGAAGTGGGACTGGGTTATGGGGAGAGGTGGGCAGAGCTTGGACCAGCCTCCCTTATACATCACATGCCAGCTGGGAACTCAGGAGTCTTGAGTTGTCAAGTTCTAACCTGGTTTTCAAGCTTGTTATCAAGGTACATTTGTTAAGGCAGGAGGCTAGGATATTTGAGTATTTTCTCTTGATGTATCATGTTTAAGTATTTAGAGAAACAGTATAGATACTCTATTTGTACTCTCCCCCCAGGCCTGCAATCACTAGGAGTCAACTGAATTCAGGGGAATCCTTCACAGCTCCCATGTTCCTCTCTGAGATCATCATTACGGGGCCATTAGTGAACCAAACGTGAGTCTGAGAAATAGCTCATGGATCATCCAGGCTCTTCACTGCTTCTTCTCCTGCATTAAACCATTGTACTACCTCTATCAGTACAGTATCAGGAGAAATATAAAGAAAATGGATATTAATTTCACTGAGTTAATGTCCCTTGTAATGGACAAGTATTGGAAGTATGAAAATGTTATTATTTTGTTTTTATTATTGCTACCAGTACATATCTATTTCAATGCTTTTGCTCTCCACTAAAAGCTAGAGCCCAAAGCTGACTAAAGACCGATTTGGGGAGAAATATCAAATAGCTAACGCACATCAAATAAATGTTTAGGAAATCATACTCTAGAGAAATTCTTTTGCAAAAGAGAAGGGGGAAAATGAACATTTCTATCTTGTCAGCTATGCTGCTATAGAAAGAAAAATGAAATATTCTTACTTCCATAAGCAGCAAAGTTTTTTTCAACCCGAATTACCCATCTCAGCCGTATCAGAGACACTTCCTATAATAATTTTATAAGGAAAAAAGATCATGTGCCAGCAAACCTCAATCCTTAGTTTGAAATGTGTTTATACATAAGTGAGGTCAGAACAAAATGACTCAGGGAATGGAGGGAAAGTTTCCTTTGAAGTGTTCTGAGAATAAGAGAAGCTCTAATACACAGATGGAAGTGACATTTGCTTTGTGTTTTCCATCTCTCTCTCTCTTTCTCTCTCTCTCTCTCTTTCCTAAGACAAACTACCACAGTGGCCCTTATACCTATAATTTATAGGAAGACTCATAAGTGAAAACATCCGAACCTTGGGAATCTGATCCCCGTTACCAATTCTACATTTCCAAAAGGGCATTTAAAGACACCATTGTTTGTTCCCAGTGACTAGTTAATTGCATTCTGATTTGGTAATTGCAAACAGATCCCAGTGTCTCAGTTTTTCTGTAAGCATAACAATCTTTAATATGATGGAACCAGAGTTATACTCACAAATTCCCGAAGAGGTTTGTATTAGAGTCTCAGATGATTTTCTGCTCTTCTATTGTGAATGTTAGATCTGGATTTTTTTTTTCCTTTAATTTATAACAATGGTCATTATTGATTCAATGTTGATTTGGTCTATTGGGAAATTGCTCAAAGATGGTGGCAGAAAAGACCACAAAAATGTTCATATTATCTTGTTTCACACTATAGATTATTTACGTTTTCATGCATTCCAGACCTAGAGAAAGAAAGGATACCCACAATAAAATGGAAGAGTTTTCTTCCTGAATTGGAAAGATCTGGGAATTATGAGCTGTCTTTGGAAACTATTTCTTCTAAGAGGGCAACTGGTCACCATATTTGTACCATCTCTAAAGTGGAGGCACAGATTATTATTTGAATTAGTAGGATTCTGAGCAAGATGAAACCACTGCTAAAAGTGAAGGGACTCTATGCAGAAATAAAAGCAATGAACTATGGATAACATGCAACAAAATGGATGAAGCTCACAGATAGTGAGCAAAGAGGCTAGACATAAAAGCCTACATACTATATGATTCATTATATGAAGTTCAGGAACAGGCAAAATCATCAATGGTGTTCAAGTAAGAATAGTGGTTATCTCAAGGGTAAGGGTTGGACATGCCTGGGAAGGGCATGAAGGAAACATCTGGCATACGGAAATTTTTTTAATTTTTGAATTTAATTTAATTAATTTTTTTATACAGCAGTTTCTTATTAGTCATCCATTTTATACACATCAGTGTATACATGTCAATCTCAATCGTCTAATTCATCACACGCTCACCCCCTGCTGCTTTCCCCCCTTGGTGTCCATACGTTTCTTCTCTACATCTGTGTCTCTAATCCTGCCCTGCAAACCAGTTCATCTGTACCATTTTTCTAGGTTCCACATATATACGTTAATATACAATATTTGTTTTTCTCTTTCTGACTTACTTCACTCTGTATGACAGTCTCTAGATCCATCCACATCTCAACAAATGACCCAATTTTATGTGTCTCGGCATGTTTCTCCTTGGGTTTATCCTGTATGGGACTCTCTGCACTTCCTGGACTTGGGTGGCTATTTCCTTTCCCATGTTAGGGAAGTTTTCGACTATAATCTCTTCAAATATTTTCTCCGGTCCTTTCTCTCTCTCTTATCCTTCTGTGACCCCTATAATGAGAATGTTATTGCATTTAATGTTGTCCCAGAGGTCTCTTAGGCTGTCTTCATTTCTTTTCTTTCTTTTTTCTTTATTCTGTTCAGTGGCAGTGAATTCCACCATTCTGTCTTCCAGGTCACTTATCCATTCTTCTGCCTCAGTTATTCTGCTATTGATTCCTTCTAGTGTAGTTTTCATTTCAGTTATTGTATTGTTCATCTCTGTTTGTTTGTTCTTTAATTCTTCTAGGTGTTTTTTAAACATTTCTTGCATCTTCTCGATCTTTGCCTCCATTCTTTTTCTGAGGCGCTGGATCATCTTCACTATGATTATTCTGAATTCTTTTTCTGGAAGGTTGACTATCTCCACTTCATTTAGTTGTTTTTCTGGGGTTTTATCTTGTTCCTTCATCTGGTACATAGCCCTCTACCTTTTCATCTGTCTCCCTTTCTGTGAATGTCTGGAGATGTTTTTAATTTGCTCTAGGTAGTAGTTACCCAGGTCTGTACATAAGTAAAATGTCATTAAGGTTTATAATCCTAAAATTTGTGCATTTTGTGCACTTGACTATATGAATGTTTGACTTCATTTAAAAAATGAAGAGAGGAGAGAAGTAGCTTCAGTTAGTCTCCTTTCACTAGATCCTGCTCTACTCTATTTAGCTTCTTTCAACTCTTTTTCTTGCATCTTTTTTTCATTCCTATGTTTACATAGAAGGTGATGGGAGTTTGAAGAATCATTTGACTTCAGGAGAGAACAAATTGGATTCCAACCTTATTGAATTTGGCTTGAATCCAAACCAAATTTAAAATTGCTTTAAGGATGCAAGTATAAAAAAACAAAATAAAATTAGCTAACATTTGTTTATCACTTTATAGTTTACAAAGCTTTTCCATCTTTATAATCTCATTTGATCATGAAACAACACTATAAAGTATATATTCATGCTCTCATTCTACAGATTTTAAAAATCCCAGCTTGGAAAGTTAAAATGACAAAGTTTGCACAGTCAGTAAGTGATAGAGCCCTTACTGAAACCTAGATTTATGACTCTGATTCAGGAGATCCATGAACTTGGATAGGAAAACCAATTTATATCTTTATTTTATAATTCATAACTAAACATTTCTTTCCATTTTAAATGTATGCAACAAATTTCTGTGGTATTCATAGTTCCTGTGACTATCAATGTGTTAGTCAGCTTGGGTTGCCAGAACAGAATACCATAGACTTATAATGAAGGTTAAGAACCTCTGCTTCAGACCTATGCTTTTTCCACTATGTGATCTTTCACATTGTTTAAGAATAACAGGAACACATTTATAAAAACTCTGCTTGAAAGAGAAGTAAAAATTCATGGTATCATTCATTTTCTCCAGCTATTGCCTAAGAACAGGGTGAGATGTTTTCACCTTTTTCTTCTAGGTCTCTATAATGCCACCCAAGACAAGCACAGCCCATGTTACAACCTTTCTCCACAGTAGTTGGAGGTGCAGCCAACACAAGTTCTATGGGTCTAATGTTACTCAAAGTAACTAATTAAAAGTGGTGTAATGGATGGGAGGTAGAGCGCTATACTCCAGCATGCTTTGTTTTATGATGAGATTACATAGCAAGGCTTTAATGCCAGTTGGGCAGGTAAGTTTCTGCACCTCTGTCATGCTCAGCTATATTTTCTTTTTCCTCTCATTTCCCCTTTGTCTTCTCTTTATTCCTCTCTCCCTCCTCCTGCTCCTTCCTGCTGGCTTTGTTTTATCTTTCTTTCCCTTTCTCAGATTATCCTTCCAGGTTTTCATAATAAATTTATATTTTGTGAAAGGATTATTTTGTACCAGGTTTGGCATCCTCACTGAATCTGACTGGCTTTTATTTTCCTCTCCAAAATCAGGTTTTTGTTCTCAACATCTTTCCCCATCATGTCCAGTCACTGTTTGGTTTTGGCACCATCAATATCAAATGTACAAATGGTTCTTTCTAACCAACACCAGGTATATCTGATGTTAAGATGAGTTCCAATAAAAACTTTTTTTTTCAAAAAAAATTAGTGGTATACTCTGCCTGCATTAGGCATAGCTCTTTTGCAAGCTAAATGGTATTAGTCCTGACTGCCTAGAAGTGGCAAAGCATGGTTATTATCAGCCTAGGATTGGGGACACTATGTACAAAGGGTCTTGGCATCTGTACTGACGGTTGTGGTACCAACAATAGATCAGGATTCTATCAATACATTGCAGAATCATGTGATTAGATATCATGTGATTAGACATCATGTGACTGCCATCACTACCATCTCTTAAGTATTAATGCAACAAATAACAATGATAATTATTCTGTATTTTAATGTAGGAAATGCAAAGCACTATTTTTTTTTAATGAATCAAATGCTATTGCCCCAGTTATGTATATGGTGGAAATGAAGACAAAAGTGGTTAATCTGTATAAAAATACCTAAAAATAAAGGTGATAGAACTAGCAGCAGGTGTCCAAATGCCTAATTCCACATTTCTTTCTTTTCACTTTATTGAATAGAAAAGCAATTACAAGTATCGGGCACTTATAAATGATTAAAATACATTTACACTGAAATACTGCCTTAAAAATAAAACCACAAGTGTATTGCCAAATCCAGCACTTAATTATTCCCTATTTTTCAGGCTAGTGAAGTGTGGTGGTTAAGTGTGGAGGTTTATTATGTCCTAGTTCAATCACTTCCTAGTTCAGCGATTCTGAACAAGTTTCTTAACCTCTCTGGGTCTCAGTTTTCTCACTGTAAATTATAGTGTTAGTACCTCTCTTAAAATATTGCACACAGTAAGCACTTAACAGTGTTAACTATTGTAAACCACACAAACCTTTGGAAAATAGATACGGAGAAAAATTATGTTTAATTTTGGTTCTACATAGAAATTGAAAATTTCTATGGGGTCTTTTCTATTTTTATTATTCATCCTTCAAAATAGAGGGCCAGATGGCTAACATTAGGTTCTTAATACATTTAATAAAATGTTTTAAATATTTGATTTCTACAAGGGAAGACGTTCACAAAAGTCTTTGGAAACTTGATCATTTCCCACTAGTCAAAACAAATCTTAGGAGTGACAGATAACCAAAAGTATATAATCCACTCTGTCTATCCATAAGAAATCATTTGGCTGCCCTGGATATTACGTATAATCATCTTGCCCATTGAATTGTTTTTCTATGGCCACAAAGATGCCCTGTAACGACCAATCACAAATCCTCAGTGGCATACAACAATTAGCATCAATTGCTCACACATCTAGGGCCTGTGGCTAAGCATCTCTGTAATCCAGGCAGGGTTCATTTGCACGTGTAGGGTTGGCTAAAGGCTGATCTAATGGTTGTGGCTAGAGTGACTTAGATGACTCAGTTCTACTCCACATGGATCTTATCATCCTGGTTAGCTCAGACATGTTGTCTTTGTGGTGATGGCAGAGGATGAAAGCACAAGCAGAAATGTGCCAACACCTTTCCAAGTCTCTGCTTGGTCATATCTTCTAAATCCTACCAGCCAAAGTGAGTTACATAGCTGAGGGCCTGAATCAAGAAGCAAGAATATATACTTCACCTCCACATGCAAAGTCACATGGCAAAGGACAGGGACCTAGGGAAGGGTGAAGATCTGAGACCATTAATAATATCAGTTTATCACACCCATGTACATGTAAATAGATCATCACCACTGAGTCTACCAAGCTATTAATAATATAATTCACAACCTAGGCCAGTAACTTTCATGCATCATAATACATTAATGTATGCATACTTTGTCCTTGAATGCCATCTTGTACCACCTTTCCTGCATTTGTCAATTTCTCTCACAGTTTGTCTCACCCTAATTACTGTTTCCATTTCTCCTTTTCTTCTGGAATAAATATAAACTCTATTACCAAGCAAATAATATAATATATACATTTTTCTCCATGTTATAGTGTACCACTGTTGACTACAGCTGAAATGTTTAAATTTTGCACAAGTCAAATTAAGTGTATGTAAAACCCAAATTTATGATGAGTATCTAAGGGCAAATATATCTTATGTAGGTTTTCACTGTTATGAAAAAGAGATGTGATTGATGGTTTATACTAGTCTCTCCTGGTCACGATTATTGCTTATATTTATATTCTTCTATAAATACTTCAAATCTGCCTAGAAACTGGTCCACAGCTGACTTTTGTAACATTGCCATGTCTCTTGTGCATGATGACCTAGCTAGCAACACCTTTGCTCATAAATACATGAATGATATACATCCTTGACCTCATGACATATTCCAGCTAGCAGTTTTTACTATTTCCCTCTACATAGGTTTTCAAAAGTAAGTCAAGAATTTCCCCAATCTCTAAACCTTACATCATGTTCTTTCACACTTGGCATTTATGACATTCCTAGTGACTTTATAATGAAGATGCCCACAGTAAAATACTGAAGGGGGCACTTGATAAAGTCTTTGAACTTCTTTCTGAATGTTGAAATATGAGGATGGTTTTGAATTTGGTGCTTTCCCCCCAAAGTAATCTTTTTTCCTCTTCTTGGGACATTAGAAACCTTTTAGATCTTTTATTCTCAGTTCTTGGTATATCATTAATCTGTCATATCTCACTAAAAATACGTCTGCATCTAAGAAAGCTCTTGCAGAGGAAGAGTGTCGATAGTAAAAGTCAAGTTTTCCAGAAATATCAAATGTATGTGTCCACATTACAGACACATACAGAGTATCATGCACTTGGTTAGAGTTTAAAATCCTACAAGCTAATGACAGGAAACACGATATGACATTTGACAGCCTTTGTTCTTTTCTTCCTTCTCCATCTCTTCACTTTGCTCTCATTGCTGTCTGCAATGAATACCTAATATTTTATGTTTTAATCAGGAGGAAATATGTCTGCTCTGTTTGTACCTACTCTCTTCCTTGCTAAATCTTTTTTTTTTTTTTTTTTTTTTCTGTTTACTCAAATGCATCACAGTTCTTCCATTCTTCTATGGTACTAAACATCCTTTAATTCTGTTTCCTATGGTTCTTGAAAGAAATCTCTTCGGCCTTTTTTCTTTTCTTTCTTTACGCTGCCATGGAAAGCAGCCTTACTGACTTATATAAACTTAGGTCTTACACTTTCTGTTTTGGAGAAACTCAATTGAAAGTTTCACTGGCTGGAAAGACAAAGAACTGTTTTATGTACATCTAATTTATATGTGTGGCTTTTATTTCATTTCCCTCATATTTCATTTTGTTGTAAAATAGTCTGCCTGCTATAAAAATTTTTTCTGTAAAAGGTTGGTTTGAAAGACAACTAGCAGCAGTTATAGGCAGATATAGTGACCTCTTTTGCCTTAAAACAAAAGACTTCAGAAACTCAAAACAAAAGGATAAGTGGATAATGTTAAGAGTGGAGCTGATGGGTAAGGGATGCTACCAGCTATTTGCTTTTCTGGTCTTTAGGACCAAGTGATTTAGCTCTGAACTCTGATTCTCCTAATAAATAATAAAAGAGCATATGAAATTTGAAAATAAGCTATGACATCTGTGCTCTACTATGTGGTCACACAGGCACTATCAAAATTTTGATTGGAATATAAATTAGTATAAACTTGCTGTTCAAATTTCTAGCTATTTCTTTGATATATATTATTTGTCCCTAGAGGCTGCCTTGATGGTTTCATATTTGTCTGTCCAGTCTTATTTTTTGAAACAATAAATAAGCTTTACCTTTTTCTTAAAAATGTATATTCACTGTAGTCATCTGGGGTATTCAAAATAAAATACTAAAATAAACTTGGGGTACTCAGAATAAAATGATAAATTGAAAATTATCGTAATTCTAACAACCAGAGTGAATTACAAATGTATTTTAGTTGTTTCCTTTTAGTCTCTTTACATCTCTAACTATATGACCCACGAACGCCTTAAATTCAACATAACCAAAACTAAACTTACCCTATATTGAGTGCCTATTAAACGCCAGGCATTAAACAAAACTAAGTCCGTGTCCTACTGACTCTTACAGTTTAATGGCAGGGTGATAAGCAAATAGATTAAAAAATCTATTTGTGTCACCTTTCCTCCCAAACCTACTCTTCTTCATTTTGAAAGACACTTTAGAACCTTTCCTCTTTCTCATACCTGTCATCCAATCATTCGTCCAGTTCAGTAGATAGTATCTCCTTAACAGCTTCCATATCTGATACCTCTATCACCTATCCCCTCTATTTTTGTTCAAACCTCACTGGCTTTTGTCTAAACTATTACAATGATCTCCTAAATATGCTCCATATCTCCAGAATGTTTCCTAAAACATAAATTGGTCTTATTACTCGCCTCCCCTATATCAAGTTTTTGTGTTTTTTACTTACAAAATACTGCAGCTCTAGCGCTTCTTAAATCTTTGATTATAAGACACAAATAGGACAGAAGTAATATCTCTGCTATGGGTCTTGCTAGACAAAAAAAAAAAAAAAAAAAAAGACAGGACAAATGAATGGAATATAGAGGTTTGGGGAGGGATTGGTTGTTTTTCTTTTTTTGGTAGTCTTATCTTTTCTGATATTAGTGGTCCACAATATTCTTCTCATGTGTGAATTGTCTGAGAAAAATGTGAAATTGGAGATAACAAATAAATGAGAGAAATAAACTTTAAAAAAATATATAGTTTAGAATAAGTAAGGAGAAAAGATAATAAAATATCAAATCAAAAAGTAAGACTCAGGACTTAATATAGGTAGAAAAATGGTAGGGGTTTAGACTAAGAAAATAACCTGTGCTATGAATAAGCAGATGGGATAATCACAACTTTTATAAAATAAAGGTTTAAAATCACATATAGTTAACACTCCTGAGTGGAATATTCTTTTCTCACCTAATATTCATTACTCTACATAAACATCTACATATTCCCACTTCAGCAGCAACAAAGCCTTGCAAATATGAAACAAAAGGAATGTGGGACTGGCTTACCCAACTCAGAAGAGGGGGTAATAGACTGGAGTCCGACAAACAGGGGTTCAAATCTTGACTCTGCCACTTACTAGCTTTGAGTCTGCATGAGTTAATTACTCTGAGTGCCAACACCTTCATATAGAAAATGAGAACAGTAATAATTATCTTCCAGAAACGCTAAAAGGTCTGGACATGTTACATGGCATATATTTGGCGTAACTGCCTGGCACTTTTCTCCATAAATGGTATGCATTGTTAGGATTACTAGAATCATTGAAAACTCTAGAATCAAGGCAAAGTAATCCCATATCCAAATCAAAGCAATCATGTGGTTTGACCTAAATTACATTTTATGACTGAGGAAAGAGATGTTATCAGAGAATTCTAGGTAGAAATGACTGTGTTATGAATACTTTAAATTAATTATTAAAGCCCTCACATAGTATATGTTATTTAGAGGAGAAATGTAACCTTCAGCATTCATCCTGTTAAATGCTACCACTTTTCTGCTTCGCATTGTTTGTGGAAGTAGGTTGCTGAGAGAAGCCCCGGGAGAAAAGCATCAAGTATCTACTTCATTGGAGAATAGGACAGACACTGGTATTTGAAAGACCCTTGCTAAAGTGTTGAAAGCATGTGATTCATGCTTGGTGTAGTAGTTTAGGTCACTTAGAGGTGCTTTGCAACCTGCATTTTGGCAGAACCATAACTTCCCACTTCATTCAAAAGGTCCAAAGAAAAAATCTATTCTAACCAAACAATTTTAAAATGAGAGAGAGAGAGAGAGCAGAGAAAACATCTTTCCCAGTAAACAATGAGTGAACAGACCAATGTTTGTGAGGAACCCACTAACTCAAGGCTCATCCAGAAAGTACGTCAGAACACCAGGTATTTAGTTTCAGAAACATGTTGTACTTGGCTTTTCCACCTTTAGTAAACATGATGGAGCAGCCAACATGCAATCCAGAAGGACAACATGTGCACAGAATCATCAGTTCTGTTTCAAACTGGCTGGAAGAGCAGAGGGCTGACTTGATGGGTTCTTTTAGGATGTTAATTCCCCAAGAGTCTCTTAGCCTTTCCTTGCTTTAGCAAGTGGATTCTATGTCTGGAAACATAACCCAGTACTACTCTTCATGGCCAGCTTGCAGCTCTAGTCCATGGGGGACTGTGCTGGCCAAGACTAGCAATGTTGTTCAGTATGTGTGTACTGTCCAGTGGCTTTAGCTACTCAGTTCAGAATTGAAATTTGGGGAAACTTTGGAGAAAAAGAAGTAGCTAACTTGAGACCCCATTTTTCTAAATTTTAACATTTATAGTTACTTGGAACATATGAATACATGATAAGCTGTAAAAATTTCATCCCAGGAAATATTTCTTGCCTTGTGTTTCATTTTCCTCTTGTTTCTTTTACTAGGTGTATCCAGATAAATATTAGCAAATGTATTGAGATCTTTTGTCAGTGATAGCATTTTGCTGCTAGAATTCAATAAATGACTATTCTCATCGATCATTCATATACCAAGTCATCGATAAAAATGCTAATCAGAATATTTGATACATAATACTGCAACTCACAACAAAGTATCCCACTAACAATGATATATATTCATTAATCAGCCCTTTTTTGTACATTTGTTCTGTTATGAATCCATCAAACTCTCCATGATTTCAAGTCTGATTTCCCAAAATTGTTCAATTGTCAAATGGGACATTATAAGAGACCTTGCTAATATACCTTAATAAAATCCAGATGCACTAGGTTAATGGCATTTCTCAATCTAGTAGATGAGTAACCCCACCTGTGAAAAATGGAATTTGACCTACTTTTAGTAAACTCAGTCCAGGCGCTTGTGATCTCTGGTTTCTTTTCGATTTGCTTGAAAACTATTCACTTTTAATGCCTTTTAAAAACATAGCTTTATTGAAATATGTTTATATACCACAAAATTCACCCTTTTAAAGTGTACAGTTAAATGATTTTTAGTATATTTACAGAGTTATACTACTATCACCATAATGTAACTTTAGAACACTTTCATCATCCCCCAAAGAAATCTTGTGCCCATTAGCAGTTACCCCCCATCCCTGCCCCATTCCATTCACCTTCTCCGTAGCCCCAGACAACCACAAATCTACCTTCTGTCTCTATATATTTGCCTATTCTGGACACTCTCTTTAAATGGCATTACACAATATGTGTTCTTTGTGACTGGATTTTTTTCATTTTATATAATGTTTTTGAGGTTCTTCCACGTGGTACATGTATCAATACTTCATTTTTATTGCTGCATAAGAGTCCATTTTATGGGTATACCACATTTTATTTATCCACTTATCAAGTAATAGACATCTGGGTTATTTCTACTTTTTAGCTGTTGTGAATAATGCTTCTGCGTACAAGTTTTCGTGTGAGGATATGTTTTCATTTCTCTTGGGTAAACACTTAGGAATGAAAGTGCTGAGTCATATTTAGCTCTATGTTTAACATTTTGAGGAACGACCAAACTATTTTCCAAAGTGGCTGTACCATCTTACATTCCCACTAGCAATGGATGAGAGTTTCAGTTTCTCAACATCTTCATCAACACTTTTTATTATAGCCACTCTAGTGGGTATGAAGCGGTATCACATGGTTTTGATCAGCATTTCCCTAATGACTAATGATGCTGAGCATATTTTCATTTGCTAATTAGTCATCTTCTTTGGATTAATGTCTATTCAAATCCTTTGTACATTTAAAAAATTTGGTTGCCTTTTTATTGTTGAGTTTTGAGTCTCATATATCTTAACTACAAGTCTCTTAACAGAGCTGGCTGTCTTTTCACTTTCTTGGTGGTATCCTTTGGAGCACAAAAGTTTTTAACTTGATGAAGTCCCTTTTATCAATCTTTTATCACTTGTGTTTTTGGTTTCATGTCTAAGAAGTCATTGACTAACATAAGATCATAAAGATTTACTTCTGTGTTTTCTTCTAACAGTTTTATAGTTTTAACTCTTATATGGGTGCCGATGATCCACTCTGAGGTAATTTTTGTGTAAGGCGAAAGGAGTCTAAATTCTTTTTTTTTTTGGCATATAGATACCTTGTTGTCCAGCATCTAGCATCATTTATGAAAATTCCTCATTGAATCTTCTTGACCCCTTTGTCTAAAACCATTTAACCATAAATGTTAGGGTTTATCTTTAATGTCATTATTACCTAATTGTAATATAACAGAATGATAAAAAATTACATCAATTTAATAATATATTTGGGGGGGAATTACATTATTTTTGTCTTTCATTAAAACTAGCCCATTGTTACCCTATAATTATATATACTACTTTCAAAAAATCTCAGCCTTCTTTACATTCAGAAGCTAAGAATTCTTTTGAATAATTTTGGCTTGCCATAATATTCTTCTTTCACAACCCACACTCATAGTCATGATCTCTTGTTACTTTTAGGCTTGGCTGTTGACAAAATTTAAAAATGCACTCTGAAGTTTTTGGCAGGTAGAGGACATCATATAGATTCATCACAACAGACACTCTGAACTTTGAAAATTCTATGATCTATTCCAGAAAACATGACCATTCCTACCAGTCATCATTGTGTTCCTTTGTAATATATATTCTGTATGCCCCAGAGCTTTTCATTCCAATAGATCAAAATGGTTTGTAAGATATTTTATATGAAAAAGAAAAGAACCAAATTTGAGTTCAAATCTACCATATATGTTAAATGCAAATAGCTTAACAGAAGAACACGTGGTAACTAATCATCACTAATGCATTTGTAGGCATTAAAAATCTATATTGGGCCTGGTGGCTTGAGGGTGTACTTTGTCTTTGGTTACTAGACACCTCTCATTTTCTAAAATGTTAATGTCAAAGCAGTTCATGGAGTATACTTTTCTCCTGTTGTAAAAGAGCAGAGTTACACACATACATCCCTAGTCTCTCAGCTGTCCTCTGTATTCCAAGACTGCTGCTGCTCTCCTTTGAAAGTTCTTTTTGTACCTTGTGGTTGAATTTATTCTGGTCTTTAGGTGGACTCCTTTAGAGCTGTTAGGGTCACTCTTAGAATCATTTTGTGTGTAATGGGCTTATTTCCCCTTATTCATATTCATCTCACCGTTTTCCATCTATAGATGATTCTTCTTGATGGAAAAGAGAAGCAAAATAGAATGTGGAGTTCAGCTTTTTGTATCTCCAAAATTGCACCATTGTCCTTGGGCAACAGGCCTATTTTCCCTTTGCTTTTATGGCTTCAAAAAATAACCCAAAGCAAGGTTTTTCTTCTGCCATCAACATTTTTACAGTAGACTTCCTGACATAATTCTAATAAGACTCTGACATCCACTTGCACTTACCCTTAAAAGAGAAACTACACGCAAAATGCTTTGTCTGGTTCTTGGCACATCGTGAGGTATGGTAGTAGTCATCACTGTCCCTGTTGTCATCATGACTGTCATTATTAACTGCTCTTATTTCTCTTTTTGGAATCGGCTCCTTTAAAATTTGAAATATTTGTGCAAATTTAATGCTTTTGAAAAATACGACAAACCTCTAATAACTGAAGAAACTCTTGACTCTAACCATCATCACTAATTTATCAATGTAAATTGCTTGTCTATGTTCCCATAAGAAAACCAGGCTTCTAATAAAGTCTTTGAAAGAAAAATACTATATTTTCAGCAAACAGGAGGAACAAATTAAAAATTGGCTCCCATTCCTCAAGCTTTAAGTGAGTGCACCCTGTTGCTTTCAAAAGATTTTTATGTAAGATATTTAGACTGGAAAGTTGATCTCACAGGTGTGTACACTGGGTCTACTCATGCATTGACGAAAGGAGTAGGGGGGCGGGGGGGGAGGGGGAGGGGCAGTCCTGAAAAACTGTCAGGTTTCAGTGCCTAGTCACTAGAATCACAGTCAACAAACACAAACTCAAGGCTAAAAAGTAATGATTAGAAGCTTGTACCCCCCAAAATGATCCATCTCTTTCTTTTTCTCCTAAGCTTTCTTTATTGTTCTTTACCATTGTATGATGCTGCTCAAAAATACAAGTTTTGGGCTTCCCTGGTGGCGCAGTGGTTGAGAGTCCACCTGCCGATGCAGGGGACACGGGTTCGTGCCCCGATCCGGGAAGATCCCACATGCCGCGGAGCAGCTGGGCCCGTGAGCCATGGCCACTGAGCCTGTGCGTCCGGAGCCTGTGCTCCGCAACAGAAGAGGCCACAGCAGTGAGAGGCCCGCGTACCGCAAAAAAAAAAAAGTTTTATCACTATTAATTTGTAATTTTTGCCATGCTTATAAATTTCTAAATTATATGCTTTAATAATGATGATAATATCAATAACAATAATGATTACACAGACACTCAGCTTAAGAAAACCTTCTGTATGAAGCCCTTTCTGACTGTCTCAGGTAAAGCCAACCACTTCCTCCTTTGTGCCCTCATTGTAAGTGTGCGCACGTCCATCCCGACTACACAACACTTCACTGTGTTTTATATAGCTACCTCCTACTACCAGATGTTAGCTCCTGGTAATGGCAACTGTACTGGGGGAATACATTGTAAATCTCAACAAATATTTGTAGAATGACTCCATGAATAAAGAAATTATCTACCCAACAGTTTATTACTTCTGTATCTTTTGTTGTATCAACTTGATACTAAATTTTTCACATAAGAAACTAGTGTTTTACTCTATAAAGTGTGAATACTGCTCAGAATAAGATTGGTGTAACAGTTAAATCCACTCTTCACCTTGACTTTCTCTATTCCATCATTATAATAACACTCAGGTCAATGCTGGTATAGCCCAGGGAATATATATATTTAACTTTAGTGGCCAAACCATTTTCCAAAACATTTGCATCAGTGTATCCTTCCCACCAATGGTATATGATAGTCTAGTAGCCGCACAGACACTCCAACACTTAATAATGTCAATTTATCATAGCCATTCGAGTGGATGTGTATCACATTGTGATTTTAACTTGCGTTTGCCTTATAATGAAGGATGTTGAACGTTTTCCACATGTTGATTAGTGATTTGAATATGCAGCTCCATGGCAGAGAATAACAAATTTTTGAAAGATGTTTGAGACAACAAACCTGAATTGAAGCCTCATACAGACTTAGAGCCCTGTCCTAACCCTCCCCACACTATTCATCAGCAAATACTAACTTTAATATAGTTACTTGGGTCCAAAGATGAGAAAGGAGCAAACACAGAAACATACACATGCGCACACACACACACACCTCAAAGGAGAAGGACACGAAAACCTTATATGAAAGAGAAAGCATCTATATCATTCTCATAATCTCTGAGAGATTGAAACATGGCCTTTGGGAAAAAAAAGGGTCCCAAATAAATCATATAAAAGATTAAAGAAAAGATGATAAAACATCAGGAGAAGACCAATAAATAGTTAAAGCTCAGGAAAGAAATAGAAGAAAAAAAGAAAACCTCAACAGATGAAAGCTACATTTAAAACAATAAAAGGTAAACAAGAGATAGAAAAGTTTCATAAAAGTATATAAAAATAAAATGGAAAAGAAAAAGATATAAAAGTGATTCTAAAAAAGATGAAAAGCAGAAAAAAAAGAATACCAATGTATACATTGTTGTTCTTAGAAAAAAGAACAGAACAAATGGAAGAAAAAAGTATTCAATCAAGTAATAGTGTGAAATCTGCCAACTGAAAAGGCAGGAAAAATAAAAATAAATAAGAACGATCCCAAGGTCTGTAGTTGGCATGATTTCTTCTCTCCACCCTCCAGAGTTTTCTCATGTTTGGCACTCCCTAACACTGTTGCAGTGATTTTTTTAAGTTAATCATCTTTACCTCTCTGTCATACAACACAAAAACCTTGGAACACAAATTCCACAAGTCCAGTTTAATCTTCCATCTTGTTATGTTTCTATACTTAAACTCTTGTTTTAAAGAAATCATTATTATTTTATATGCTTCATATTTTTGAGGAGTTTCCCACATGTTTAAAATGTCTTTCTTCATCTTTCCTTCTTCACTCTGAGTACTTTTGGGTTCAATTTCTTTTTTCTTGAAGTACATCTCATAGAAGGTTTTGTTGTGAAAGTCCATTAGTAATCTAATCTCCATTTTGATTTGGCTGAAAGTGGACTATTTTGCTCTTTAGGAAAAATATTCCAAGTTAATAATACTCTTCTGGCAGCATTTTGAAGATATTATTTCACTATCTTCTGACCTCTATTGCTGTTGAGAAGTCAGCCATCAGTCTCTTTCCTTTATAGATAATGTTTCTTTTCTCTCAAAGTGCTTTCAAAATCTTTAGTTTGGTTTGGGTGTTGTGCAGTTTCACAACAATGTGTGTAGATATGTTTTTGTTTTTTTTTTCGGTACACGGGCCTCTCACTGCTGTGGCCTCTCCCGTTGCGGAGCACAGGCTCTGGACGCGCAGGCTCAGCGGCCATGGCTCACGGGCCCAGCCGCTCCGCGGCATGTGGGACCCTCCCGGACCGGGGCACGAATCCGTGTCCCCTGCATCGGGAGGCGGACTCTCAACCACTGCGTCACCAGGGAAGCCCCAATATGTATTTGTTATTGTATTCTTCCTGGGATTTGTTGGGATTCCTGAATCTTTGGATTGATGTTTCTCTTGAGTTATAAAAACTTCTTAGGCAGTTATCTCTAACATTGGCTCCTATCATTTTCTCTTTTTAAGAATCCAATTAGGTAGATTTTGACTTTCTCATTTTACCACCCTCCCTATGTTTCTTTAACTCATTTTCATGTTTTCCCTCACTTTCTCTTTGATGTATATTCCGTATGATTTTCTCAGAATTATCTTCCAGTTTATTGTTCCTTGCTTTAATTGTATTTGCTCTCCTATTTAACCTGTCTATTAAACCCTTCATTTCATTTCTAGTTTGCTCTCATAGTCTCTTAGATTCACTCGTTTCTTTATATATTTAAAGATAATCACTTTATATTTCTTACATGATACTTCCAAAATTTGGAGTCCTTTGAGCTTTAATTCCTTACTTGTTTCTGTTAATTTGTGGGGTTTGTTTTGCTGTTTATAATTTGAGTGTATGCTCCTAGTTTGGTAATCTGTTTGTGGGAATCATGAGGGTTTAAGCAGCAGAGACATTCCTCCAGATAAGTTTTGCATTGGTTTCTTCCAGTGACTCTGGAACACTTATGATCACTTTAAATTAATTTCCTATTTTAGGTTTCCTGGACTGCACAGGTAGTCCAAATTTAAAACTCCAAACTCACATAATGGCTGGTCTCTAGTTACAAATTCTCAGGAGAGAATTTCTTTCTTTTTCACTGTAAAGACAAATTAATTTATTGTCTCCCTTTTCAAAAAAGCATAAATTTTTATTGCCTACCCTATAGAATTCTTAGTTCTAATCCCCACCTTGCACAGACCTAATGCCTTATTTCTGTCCTGTACGTAGCTGTTAAAATCGATGGCCATGCATTTCTGGTGCTGGCAAGCACCTTTAGGGCTGCCTTAGCATTAGAAGAGGTTTTCAGTTCCATCTTCATTTTTGGTCCCTGGGAATTAAAAACATACTCTTATTTTACTGATGTGAAATTAACATTTATAGTGATAAAAATAAAAAGATAATATTCTTCATTTACCTGCTGCTTAAGTTCTTTCCTTGCTTTATTTTTACTCACTTTTCATGTGTATGATCCATTTTCATTTTTTTCTAATGATTACTCATTTTTAAATGGAGCCAGGTTTTTGCTAAAGAATAGTGTCATGGGGCTTCCCTGGTGGCGCAGTGGTTAAGAATCCACCTGCCAATGGAGGACTACAGGATTACTAAAGGCCCCGCTCGCCGCAACTAGAGAAAGCCTGCATGGAGCAACGAAGACCCAATGCAGCCAAAAATAAATAAATTAATAAATTAATAACAAAAAAATAGTGTCATGAAGAGTGTTCTTGAGTTGGGAATATGAATGCACCTTCATCCCTGGAAGGTGACTCCGTGAGGGTTGAGATGTTTCTGCAACAGAGAGCAGTTGTTCTGGCACAAAGAAGGTTCTCGATATTATTTGAATAAACAGATGAACAACTCTACGACACAGATTTATATTGGACACTTTCTCATTGTGTCTGTTTCTCTTCTTATCTGGGTACATATTTCTCTTCCTTCAAGATTGGCATTGAAAAATCCAGCGTTCTTCCCAGTAAAATCCCTCATATACCAGATTGTTTCCTCTTTGCCCTATCACTTACCTAGGCTAAGAGGCTAGAGCAGACGTAATTCCTGGCCATTCTGAGCTATTTGAGCTAGCTGTCTATAAGGAATAGTCTTACTTCCCCTAGGTTGGCCCACAGTCTGGAGCTCTTATCCCTTTAATTAAAGGATCATTGGCTGAGCCTTTCAGGACCATAACGCTGACTTCTAAGGAAATTTGTCTCCTGACTGATGTCTGAAAAGGTTTGTCTGGGCACTCAGCTCCCTCTCGTTTTCGTTGGTGTAGATTTCTCAGTATTTGGAAGGTTTGCTTTATAATTTGTGGTTTGAGGTTGTGGTGATTTCTCTGTTTTATTAAAAATGGAGAGCTTCTCCCTTCAATTTTTCACAAATTTATTGTTCACAGTTGGGTTTGAGAAAGAGTGTGAGTTTTACCCATGGTGTCTTCCTCTTCTGGAGTGTAACCTACCCACATGTATCTCTCTCTTTTTGTCATTGTTACCATCATCTTCTCACATCTAGAAAACTGAACCTTTTTTTTAATGTTTCAACATCCAGCTCAGATTTTTCTCCACAATTGCTTCTTATCCCTCTATCTCTGGGGGTTATTAACTTTAAGTTGGGAACAAGAAAATCATCTGGTGCTTTTCTCCCCATAATTTGTGTATCACCACATAATATTTCAGTGTTTGAGCTCTGAGACCAGTTATACAAAAATAAATCCATGATTATAGTAATGTCATGCGCAGCCTCATTGCCTAGGTATCTAAGTTAAAATTTCTTTATACTATTGATCAGTAGGGTTTCAGCAGATTTGAACAATGTATAATTTCATAAATTTCTTCTGTGACCAATAGAATGTACTGCAAGATGGCAGGTCTGGTTAGGCGAGCCATCTGTATCAACAGAAATAAACAGTTAACTTGGCCATAGGACTCCAACTTATGGCCTTTGTTTTATTAGGACTCTGTTTCTACCTAAGTGAACCAATCAACCATGGGCTCAATTTCCTATTCTGTAATAATGTGCTCTAATATTCAATCTGTTTATGTTCCCCAATACTTTTTAATAACAAAATATAATAAATTTCAAGTTCCTTTAAAAAAAGCTATTATTTTTCACCACATCTATGTTTTTCTCTCCCTTACATGTTAGACCAGAGTAAAGGTAAGATAAACAAAATAGAAAAAAAGAATATTTTATTCCCAAATCTCTTTTCTCAAATTGTGTTATTTCCTTTTAGCTCATATCTGATGCCACCCTAATGCTGTCTTTAAGTCAAAATCTAGAAGGTTTTATTTATTTTTAAGTTTAATCAATTTACGTTGGAGAAACACAGAGAACCAAATCTTACCAAAATTTTAACACACTTTCCAGTTGTAGAAAGGAATTCATGTAGGATCAACATGACCCAAAGTCTCTGAAATTTTTGATGACATTATCTATTATTTGAAGTGGGATTTTCTTCCCTTTCCAATAATTACCTGGACATTCCATTACTTTTGTTTACTGAATGTACAATCAGTTCTGCTCTAATTCTTGTTTTGAAAAATGCAAATTTGTTTCAAAGCAACTGATATAACAGGAAACAATTTTAGGATAACACAAATTTTGTGTTTATGTGTAATTTTGACTGGAAGAAACAGCAGGTGAACACAGAAAACTGTACGTAGCTCAATGATGAGACGAGCAGGAATAAACAAAACACATATGTGCAACATCTCAGTTCTCAAACATCACCAGCTACTTCAGTTCACTGCATGTGTTATGAGCCACACCAATGCATCTGGTGTTATAACTCTTCATCCCATTTGTAACAACCCTCCTTCCACCACATCACAGTAACTCACAACTGCAAGCCCTGCAATGCCTACTTCCACATGCAAACTTCAGCTCTTCGTTAAGGTAAAGTGTCATGTTTAGCGTGGTATTTATGTATTTCTTAAATACTGTGTAAAACTGTGCTACCAGTTTTATAAGGTTATTATTCTTTAAAAGTACCCTTGTAATTTTTTTAATTGAACATTTGTCTTTAGAGATAATTGTAGATTCATTTGCAGTTGTAAGAAATACTGACATATCCAGTGTATCCTTTACCTAGTTAGTTCCCCCAATGACAATATCCTGCAAAACGATAGTATAATATCACAATCAAGATATTGTTATTGAGACAGTCAGGTTAGAGGATGATTCCATCCCCACAGGGATCCTTCCTGTTGCCTTTTTATAAATACTACTATTTTCCTCTTGGTTTCCCTCCTCATCTTTAACCCCTGGCTACCACTAATCTGTTCTCCACTTCTATGGATTTGTCACTTTAAGAATGTTATGTAAATGGAATCTACAGTATATCACTTTCTGGGGATTGAAATTCTCCACTCAGCGTAATTCCCTGGCTATTCACGATGTATATATCTGTAGTTCGTTCCTTTTTATTGCTGAGGAGCCTTCCATGGTACAGATGTACCACAGTTTAACTACTGAGGGTTGAAGAGCATCTGGGTTGTTCCCGGTTTGGGGTTGCTACAAATAAAACTGCTATAGGGCTTCCCTGGTGGAGCAGTGGTTGAGAGTCCGCCTGCCGATGCAGGGGACACGGGTTCGTGCCCCGGTCCGGGAAGATCCCACATGCCGTGCAGCGGCTGGGCCCGTGAACCATGGCCGCTGAGCCTGCGCGTCCGGTGCCTGTGCTCCACAACGGGAGAGGCCACAACAGTGAGAGGCCCGTGTAACGCAAAAAAAAAAAACTGCTATGAACATTCATGTAAATGTTTTTGTGTGAACCTAAGTCTTTATTTCTCTGGCATAAATGCCCAGGAGTGTAAATTTTGGGCTGTATGGAATTTGCATGCTTACTTTATTAAGAAATTGTCCAACTGTTTTCCAGAGTGGCTGTACCATTTTACATTCCCACTAGCAAGGTATGAGTGACCCAGTTAATCCACATTCTTGCCAACATTTAATATTGTCACCATTTTTTATTTTATCCATTCGGACAGGTTTGGGGATATCTTATTGTAATTTTTTTTCTTTCTTTTTTTTTTGTGGTACGCGGGCCTCTCACCGCTGTGGCCTCTCCCGTTGCGGAGCACAGGCTCCGGACGCGCAGGCCCAGCGGCCATGGCCCACGGGCCCAGCCGCTCCGCGGCACGTGGGATCCTCCCAGACCAGGGCACGAACCCGTGTCCCCCGCATTGGCAGGCAGACTCCCAACCACTGTGCCACCAGGGAAGCCCTCTTATTGTGATTTTAATTTGCATTTCTCTAAGGCCTAATGTTGAACGTCTCTTCATGTGTTTATTTACCATCTGTATATCCTCTTCAGTAAAATGTCTCTTCATGTCTTTTCCTTATTTTCTAATTAGATTAGCTTGTTTGCTTTCGTACTGTTAAGATTTTAAAATTCTTTATATATCCTAGATACTAGTCCTTTGTCAGCTATGTGGATGGCAAATTTTTCCCCCAGTCTGTAGCTTGTCTTTCCATGTTCTTAACAGGGTCTTTCACAGATCAAAAGTTTTTCACTTTGATGAGGTTCAGTCAATTTTGCCTTTTGTGGTTCATGCTTTGGTGTCAAAGCTCTATGGTTTCTGTTAAATGATTTTGCATAGCATGTGGTTTTAAGGCATGCACGTGTCACATTATAGCAGAACTAACTGTTCTTGGGAGAAATAGAATTAAGAACTATTAGGGCAGCAAACATCATTTTAAAATAAGCTGTCATTGGCTCAATGAAATTATAAAATCCCTACTAAATTCTGGGGTTCTGTCTAAAGCAATTTGGAAAATATGACTTTAAGTCTGATTCTACACTGCACTAAGTTCATGGGAGGTGTGGCAATTCTCTGCTTAATTGGACAGTATCAATGAAGATGAACTCAGGGGAATAGATCCTCACAACTTTAAACCTGGAGATTCATTCTGTTTACAGCAGTGCCCTATATTTAGCCACGAGTCCCAATCATTAGTAGGAAAATATCTGTCAATGAGTTTAAGTATCCAGCATCCTGTTAAAAGATCTCTTTATCTCACTGATTTTCAATTAAGCAAGACCTCTATTACAACAAAAAGCTGAATGTTTTCCAGCCAGCCCCTCAGGAAAGATACCATTTTGGCTCTGAAAGCCATTATGAAAATTTGACCTTTTTACCTTTTCCTGACCAAGGCTTTCCCAGATGCAAATTTAATGGTTTAAACGCTGAATGCTATCAGCCTCATAAAGCACGAAACCTCCTCTCATCAAAGCAGGCCTCGTAATTTAACTGGCGAGGCTGCCACTGTGCGGTGGACTCCAGCCGTGTGCCTGCCAGAGAAGCCATCAAATCAGTCCTGCCCTTTCTTCAGCTTTCAAGGGTACTGAGAACTGACCTCAAGTTAGGTCTCTTCCATGTCCAGGAAGGGGACGGAAGAAAATAAATTTTACATAAAACAAAGACTATATTATTTGGTACATATGTTATGGTTTACCCCCATTTCATCCTCTGAACAAGGAACTGGCTGCCTTCAACTTTTCCAGGCTCTTAAAATCCCTCTTTATAGTCTGTGCAGTCAACTTAATGAGGACCATTTGAGGAACATAAGCGAGATGATGTCATTTGGTCTCTCTCTTTCTCCTTCTCGGTCTCTAACTGCAGGATTTGATCCACCCTGAGCGGGACATAATATGCACACAGTCTCAGAATTATTAAGATGAAAGCTCTGACTTGCTTCAGTGCACCAAACCAATTCCTGCCTCTTCTACCATCCAAGACTATTCTGGACTCACCCAGAATTTATTGAGCCCCAATGTGCCAGGCGTTATGCTAGACATTTTTATTTCATATGCATTCATTTTTCCCTCACGACAATCTGCAGTGCTAGCTTACACAGCTCTGGAAGATTAGTATTAGACTCGCCTCATTATATTACACCCAGCGGAGGGCTGGAGCCAGGCTGTGCTGGCTTGTAAGAACCGATTGTTAAATTTTCAAAAATTTTGTGAGCACTTATTCAACACAGCCATTATTGAAAAGTTATATAAACTTACAATTCAATAAATTATATTCAAAGCAAAGGTAACAAATACTCAAAATTTACCACTTCCTAATTATTTTACTACATTTTATTAATATCTCTGCCTGTGAGGTTATTTATAACTATTGACTCTGTGTGGTGAAAATACTATATAATGGTGTAGTCCTGAATGTCTCTTCCAATTCCACCTTCAGTGATGTTACACTGGTGGCTTAAAACTGGCACTGGTGGGAGTATTTACACCATGGAAATCAACAAATGCTACAAATCAGGGCTTTTGCCCTCTCCAGAGGTAGCTGCTGATAATTTACCAGCATACCAGTGACTACACTGTTCCATGGCTCATATGTGGTACTACGAACAGTACCTTGTTGACTACAAGTTTTGTGGATAACTGTGAACCGAAAGAAATTAACTACAGGACAAAAAGTCTCTCTGTGTCTTGAACTCCGGTAGAAATCAGAAACTCGTTTACATTAAATGCATTCTTCTGTTGTTCTAGAAGGAAACATCCTCCCCTTAGGGACTTGAGGCACGTGTGCATTGTATAAATCCCCATCTGTCTGAGCACCGTGCATGGGGCCTCAAAGACAATGTCTGCCTGGGGAAACGAAGAGCCCCATGTGAAATAACATATCCTAAGGACAGGAAAATGTGATTCACCCAAGTATGGACCACAGGCAATGGTGTGAGCACAGTTGGGATATATACTGCCCTCTAGTTCTTTCCTCCACTTCAGCTTTGTGCCACAGTCCCACACGATGAAGCCTCTGAAAGCCAGAGGACAGCAGCAGGAGCAAATATGCAATTTCACTAAGCTCACTATATGATGCTGACAGCATGAGGCAGCCCAGCCTTGTGACCGTGGAAGAGTGTATGACGAGTTAGGATGGAGAATTTTTCTCCACTTCAGCAGGATGCTGAACCAGGACTTAGGGAACCCAACATAAGATGCAAAGCAGGAGAGGGCACAGAAGCCTGACTGTCTGGAGTTGATTAGGAGTCCCACAGGACATAATGTATCAAGGAGGATCAGATGGGGTTCAGAGAGCTCAACATTACTATAGCAGACACATGGGAGAAAGCAAGGGGTACTGTGAGGTACCAGAACAGCATCCTTAAGTGTATACCGGAGAAAATGGAAGACTCCACCTACTGGCCAGCAGTATTGTTTACATGATCACACACGGAAATAAGGTCAAGGGATTTCTTAAACTAACTGGGAAGAATTTAAAGAGGCTGAAGTCCCCACACATTCTTTTAGACAGGAGGTGAGTAAGGAAATTCTACCCTGTCACTGGTATTCAAATCTAGTTTACCCCTGGGTTGGAGTGGCTGGACGGGGACTCACCTGTTTTCTCATCATTGGTTCCAATGGCTTACCTATGTTCTAAGATGGGAAGGCTTAAAACCGGAATTAATATAAATTCTAAGTGTGTACTCTGTTACATTCAACTGTAGATATGAGAAGTAATGCCTACTATGTATTTAGATAGTTTTCCAGAGAGAAGAATTTGGTATATTCTCTTCTGACATTTCCATCAGGAGGCAGCTCTCTTAATGAGTTAACAAAAACAAGCTGCAACAAACCAGGTCCTCTGGTTTTGAGAAACTATTAGGAATAGATTTGGGTTTTAGTCCCAGCTGAGTGACCCTTTTCAAGTCACAAAACCTCGTGTCCGTCTCTTACCATCAGCGATGGTAGGATCCTGACATCCTAGGATTCCAAGTGAGCCAACCCAAAGGAAACCATGCTCATAAGGAAATGTGTTTGCAATTATTCAAGTGGCCAAATAGTCAATCACCAGACAATCTTCTCTGGGAGAAATCTTCATGGCAATCTTTGAAAAGCATCTGGCCTAGAGGACAGTGCTAATGACTCTTCCGTGGTTTAATGTCCCAGGCCTCCTTTGCCATTTGCCTCGGCTGGCATGCTGCAGGAAAGAGCACTGCTACAGAAACCTCCCGCGTGATTCTCCAAGGTATTTCCACAGAGGCAACCCGTGCCTTTCAGACCCCACAATTATGTTGTACGGGAGATACACATCTAACTCACAGCTCAGGTCTGAGTTCTTTAAGTGCGCTCTCCACACTTCATGATTTAGAATAAGGCATAGACTGAGCACTTTTCACATCTTTTCAAGATCCTGTGTCCACTAAGCCTGCTTAAAAATAAGTAAATAGTTCCTAGGCAGGCTGCATTGTTTATTATTTTTAACATAAAAGAGAACTTAACATGGAAATAATTTTCAGATTAGTTAACATGCAACTGCTGAACCAGAATAAGAAAAGCTCCCGGGAAGCTATTGCCAGTAATGATGGCACTTTTCACACATTACTACAAAGTGGAACAAATAAGGGGACTGGTGCTTTTCAAACAGAGAAAAGCAGCTTGGAACAAAAGCAAAAATTGAACGTAAGTAGCTGAGTGGTTCTCGCTCTCCGACCAGGATATTGGCGGTGGTTCATGGGTTGAGCAGCAGCTAGTCTCACCAAAAGGAATCCTGTCATTGTATATAGAGATTCTTCACTCATAACTAAGTGGGAGAAAGAGACTGTAGTAGAGTGCGTGAGAAAAGAGCATTTTTATCTCAAGAAAGGCAACAATCTGTAGGCCTCATTTTGGTTTACGACTGGCTACATACCTGACTCAGCTATACCAAAAGACATGCTGCTTTGGGCATAGTTGGCTTAATACTGTGTTGCCCACAGCCTTTCTATTTAACCCAGATGACATTTGCATTTACTGGTCATGTGCTGAGAGGAAGTCAAGGAGTATGGCCCTTGATGGGGACACTGTTCATTGGGTCTCAGAGTCCTGACTGTGAATCATCAATATTCATGTGAAGTAACAGACAGGATACACACTGGTCCAGGAGTCCAGGAATCTAAGTTCTAGATGTGTGCTTACTACTATGAGGTTGTATCTACCTCATCAAGCTGCCTAACAACTCAGCATTGGATTAGATAATAATCATGATCCCTTCTCGTTCCATATTTTAGGATTCTTCTAAGGAACCGTGAATACCTTTTGTAGACAAGTCATTGTTAAGTCTCTCACTGAATGAGCACCGATGCTTGGATACTTTGCAATGCAGATGTTCAGGGGGCAACTAAAATTAGGGTGATTACTCCAGACCCTACTCCAGACCCTATTTAGGAATCTCTGACTTGTCAAAATAAATGACTGATGGACAATGAATCTGGGGGCCATTTTGTTGGAGAGAAGGAAGAATACTGCTCCAGAGCCCTCTAGGGGAACAACCCTAATTCCTTAATCTCAGAGGTATAGTCTTAACTTATAAAGATACCCAGAATGTAAAACACAGAATATTTAAAAACAGAAGTGAAGAATGGGAATTTATGCCAGGCCAACCTGCAATGCTCTATAAATGACTTAGGCATGCTCTGCCCAATAGCGTGGGCATGAGACATGAGACCATTGATTGAGCATTTGAGATGAGATTGGTACAAGCTGAGATGAGCTCTAAGTATAAAACACACACTGATGTTTAAAGACTTAGAATGAAAAAAAATCAATGTAAAATATCTCCATCATTTTTATATTGATTACATGTTGAAATGATTACATTTAAATGAAATGTGTTCATTTCACTTCTTGCTTTTTACTTTGCCTCCTAGAAAATGTAAGGTCGCATATATAGTTCACATTGTATTCTTATTGGCCATTCACGGTGCAGACAGTTTGCTGACCTTACATGGACCCTGAAAAAACCCCAAACTGAGATTGTAGGGTGGAGCTGAAAGTAAAAGGAAGGGAGAAGGCAGATTGGGAGGGAAAAAAATTTAGCCTTGTTCCTGGAACTACATGGGTTTACGCTAAAACGTCTACTTGTGTTTGCATCTATTTGTTGCATCGGCAGGCGGACTCTCAACCACTGCGCCACCAGGGAAGCCCTATTTGTTTCTTTGACTGCACCGTACGTCAAGCAAATATCACGTTTGTTGTTAGCCAAACATCTCTCTCTCTCTCATTAGGTTTACTTTTTTTTCTAATTAAAGATGTGGCTATAGGTGGGTGCAGTACAGATTGTTTGGGGCCTGGTGGGCCCTGTAAGGATTTTGTTCTTCATTCAGTAGGCAATGGGAGGTCCACGGACGTGTTTCCTCAGGAAGGGTATGTGATCAGACTTAGATTTCATTGTGACAGAGCAGAGAATGGACTGGAAAGGGCAGGCAACCAAAGGCAGCCCATCCAGCTTAGAAGCAGTTCAGCGTGGCAGAATGGGGGGATGAAAGGGCCTGGGCTCAAGGAATATTTTAGATGAATCAGTATTTGGAAATGAATGGATGTTAGGGGATGATGACAAAGTGAGGAGTCAGGGATGACTCCTAAGTTCCTTACAATAAATCCCTGTCTTTGCAGAGACAGCACTTAAGGAACCAGGTGTCATCATGCACTCTGCCAATTTAGCCTCAGAATCAAGTGCTGCAGCCTCTTCACCACATCCCCGCCCTTGCACTAAGATCCCTTACAGAGGGCCATCAACATCCCTGGAGTCTGCTACTTCTGCCTCAGTCCTTTATTAAAACATGAGGGCATATGTAAAATCATATGTGCATGCTAAGCCTTCCTTACCTCAGACTAGTGATGGGCTTTACGGAATTCTCTGAATATAAGTGATGTCATGTAAGGGGAAAGAAACCCAAGATATGGGGTCAGTGAAGACCAGTAAATATAAAAGGCAGAGAAGTTTAATGGAGAGGGTTGCTCAAAGAGTCTTTAGCAAACTGTACCTGATGGTCTTTCCCCAATTCTCTTGGGGAAAACTGAAGAGTGACAAGTCATTTTAGAAGGGACATAGTAAAATCCTAGTAGTAAGATATTACATCAGTAAGAGACATGCATTACCAACATGTATGTATGTTTGTTTTATTAATTTTATTTTTTAAATTTATTCAAAAAATTTTTAATTTTATTCATTTCTTGCCAAAAAAGGGGAGTATATCAAACTTGGAAAATATCTAAATCAAACATGAACAGTTGGTGTCTTGCTCTCCTTTGGAAATTTTTTAGTTTATTTATCTAAGGTTTGAATGTAAGGTTTCATCAGTCTCTAAGTTGCGACTCGTTAAAGGCTTTTACCTTTAGGATCCGTACTCCATAAAACCCTCCAAACCACTCTCTTCCAGAGACATAATATTGTACAGAGCAGCCTTGTGTTGATTTTTTCCCAACCATTATACACTCTGGGCCAAGAACCACACACTAGGAAAAGCAAACCTCCCCAGTGCATCACCAGACTCTTATTTTTTTTTAATGTTCCACATTATATGAAAGAGAAAAATGCCTTCGTTGCGACTAAATGCATATATGAACAAAATATGAAACCTTCAGAATGAACAAACATCAAGCGAATTTAGCAGGACTAAGGAGAAGCCTTAAAGAAGAGATTGCGGCCAGCCAGCTCGCTCCTCTACCTAGCTTTTCCTTTCCCTTTCCCCATTCCCCTGCAGTAAGAGCAATAACAATGGCCTTTTCTGGCTTGAGACTTGAAATTGGACCTGTTTTGTCTGCAACGGAGAGAGCCTGTGAATATGCGGACCCACCTGTTGGAGAGAGAGCTCTTTTTAAAATGTGAAGGGCTGACTGCTGAACTAGTTCACAGTTCATCAAGATGATGAGGGAGACCCCAATCAAAATCAATGGCTAGGTCTCCAAGAGTTGAAAAGGCAGGCAGTGCTCGACCACTGGGTATCCACAGTTCTTCCCCCTGTGAACAATCAGTCTGTACATCTGGGAAAAAACTAGGACCAAACTTTCTGTGGTATGTGTCTACAGTGTTCAAGCCACCCAAGGCACTTTTCACCACCCAGCATATTTTGTCACCCAATAAAATCAGGCACTCAGAAGTTATGTATTTGCTTTGCCACCTCTCAGTTTACCTACTCCTGTTTTGAGATAACCCACTAAAATACCTGGGATAATGAAGGCACGTTTAGAGAGCAGTTTTCTCTGCTGTCTCTGGGTGGACTCTTTCCCAGGAGCACTTGTGCTTCAGTACCTCTGTGTGTTTCTTTCCTCTATTACAATCCAGCTGCAGCTCTGCAGAGTACCTTTGCAAACACTGGCACTGGGGTTTGACTCTCCCCATTTCTGTCTGGGAGCAGGGACGGAGGACAAGACAGCAGTTTACCGATGGAGGAGAATAGTTTGTTTGCTGGAGCCCACTGGATTGCCAGGCTGGCACACTGCCTCTCTGGGCTCACTGCAAATGGCACTGCCGAAGTGCTTAGTCACAGGGGCAGGAATCTCTGCTCAGAGAAAGCCGTAGGTGGAGAACCAAGACTAGCCTAGAGCCCTGTCTCCCATCAAACAAGACACACAGAAATAGGGACTTAACAAAACCTTCCCAATCCCTCCTTATCTGTGCTGCTTCATCTGCAAAGATAACTCTGTTCCTATTTTTAAAAAGTTAAGAGTGAGAAAGGATAAAAAACAGCATAAAGATTATATTCAGAAGGGAACCAGGTCTCTGCTCAGCCCTGCCATTAGGGCCCTGAGCATCCATCTCAGGCTCAGGGCAGCACCACTTGTCACCTGCTTGTCCAGTGCCCCTGAGTTTCCCACAGGCGTTCACGTAGCCCATGCATGCTGCACGGTCAGAATTCCTATTTACAGATTGGATCACTGGCACAAGCCAGAGGAAGGTGCTCTGCACCTAACTTTGCTTTGCTGGAGACTCTCTCGCAAATCTCATTCAATTTCTCATCTCTCAGGTTCTTGCCTAGCTGAGTGGACAGGCGATCAGGCCTCAGTTCATAGTCAACGATAGCTTACAATATTAACCTTCTTTGGAGACACTTGTACTGGAAAACCTGCTTTCATTCTCTTTCTCAAAGAAAGTGACCCCTGGTGGGGAGATGGGGGTGGGGGGTGGAATATGGCGGAAGGTGGATGGGGGGAGGTGGTAGAGCAACAGCATAAGGCTGGTTCTTTTAAGTATATCTAGAGTGTCCTAAAACGAGCAGAATCAAGAGGTAGCTAAGTTGGTTTGAAGCAATAGCTAGGATGGGGAAATGGCTTCCAGAATTTGCTTATTCCTCCATTTACCACCTTCAGGACGTTAACCTTCTTCCTTCGTAGAATGACCTCTCTGCCTTGCAGCTTGTGTCACCGAGCCATTCTACTCATCTTGCCACTGTTATGTCGTCTACACACCTCCCAAGCCCACACACCCCTGAGACCCATTCCCGGAATACGCTGTCCACTTCTCCACCCCAAGTCCTGCCATCACTGGACAGCGTCCACCATCTTGTGAGTGACACGTCCATCACCCACCCGCAGAGCCTCTCACTTCCTGAAACCAACAATCTTCACCTGCACTCCACCCCAGCCACCCACCCTTACGAACCCCTCCCGGGCCCCATCATCACCTAGGGTTGCTCCATCTAGTGGTCCCTGAATACAGTCCTAGGCCCCAGCAATCTCACCCCCTCGATTCCAATGCAATTGCTCTTCAATCTCAGATCTCCAAAGCCTCCTCCTTTCTTTTTTCATTGACCGTAACCCTCCCCATGGCTGTTTCCTTCTCTACTCTTAAAGGCCCCATTGCATCACTTTAGCCAGAACCCTCAGGATCCTTCTGCCACTGTCTACTTCTGGTTATTTCCCCATCTCTCTCCAGCCCTTTACAGCCAAGCTCCTCAGAAGAATAATCTGATAGACCAACTTACTCACCTCCCAGTCACTCTTCAAACCACTGACACCTGGTTTGTCCAGATGAAAATATCACTGGAAAAGCTCTGAGAAAGGTAAATGAAACTTCCAAACTAAAGAACTCTGTTCCTTTGTCATCTTGCAGCATTTAATAATGTCATCTTTTTCCTTCTTAAACTCTCTTGTCCACTAATGTCTCTGGCCTCCTTCTTCCAGTATTCTTCACCAGTTCCTAGTCTGCTGTCCAACTCTTAAATTGTGTTCTTAAGAGATCCAATTATATCACTTCTCAGTTGTGTGACCTTGGAGGAGTTTCAGAAATCATTCTAAGCCTCTATTTTTTCAGCTATAAAGTGGGAATAATAATGGTACCTCCTTCCGAGGGCTATCGTGAAGATTAAGTAAATTAGCATAAGCAATGTGCTTATAATAGTTTCTGGCATATAGCAAGTGCTCAATAAACATTAACTGTGGTTGTTGTTGTTATGATGGCCCTCTCCCCACTCCATAGCTCATGGAGGGAGGTCTCACTTCCACTGTTCCTACCAATATGTATTTGATGATTCCCCTCAAACTCAGTATGTCAAGCATTAAGCTTTTCATTTCCTCCTAAAAACTTACTCCTCTACTAGTGGGAATCCCAATGAATGACCCCATTGTCCTCGATTCATTCTTTCACAACATATTTATTATGTATCTATCCTTACCAGGCACAATTCTCTTTGCTGAGAATACAAAGGCAAAGTCCCTCCCTCATGGGCAATAAACAAGATACAAATGTTACCCCAGGGAGTGATGAGGTCTGTGAAGAAAATACAGCAAGATAAGGGACAGAAGGTGACTGGACCGAGGTAGAGGATACTGTCTTAGGAAGGGTGGTCAAGGAAAGGGTGTCCTCCTGGAAGAGATGGCATTTGATCAGAGAGACTCTGGAGCCAAGACATCAATAGGAAGGTAAATTCTGATGTTTTCGTCTTCATGTTTCTATGTTGGTTCTCCTTGCTTTCCCTCTTGCTATCCTTTTACGACCCCTTCTCTCTTATAGCAGTTATTATCAGATTTTTCTATCTCTTTGCTCTAGTCTTGCAGTCTTAGCCCTCTATATGTTTTGTAGCTCTGTGGTCTTTTAAAAATTCACGTATGAATCGTTGCAGATCCAGGTGAAAGGTGGTCAGCTGCTTCCACTCCTCCCTGAGGGAGGCAGATAAGGACCTCCAGGAACCTGCCTCTGTTTTTCTTTTCCAGCCTTGTGCCAACACCTCCACTCATGCTCTGGGTCCCCTCAACTAGTTGTAGTTCACCTCCTTTTCTTCATTCATGAGGTCCCTTCTAGCTACCATGCTCTTTCTACCTAGTAATCATTTAGATTAGCCACTAATTTTCTAATTTCAGCAAAAGCTTAGTTTCATAGGGCTTGTTCTACCTTGTATACTCTAGCAGATCTGCCCTCTCCTTCTTACGTGCCTCCACCGTTTCCTTGTCTTGCTTCCCTCTCCTGAACTCTGAGATCCTCAGGGGCAAAAACTGTGCCTGAGCCCCAGAATCCACTGCAGTGCCTTGAACATAGCTCATATGTAGCAGAGCAGGCCTTCACATCCACGTGGAACTTTGAAGTTCACTTTGTTCCCATTAATCTCTGGAATAAGAGATTACCCCAAAACAAAAGCAAGGTGAATTATTTCATGATGAGGCTTTGATTTAGGACCCTTGCACACTCTTCCTCCCGCAGCTGGTCTCACCTTCTGCCAAGCATGACTGGCACCCCGTTCCTGCCACATGTGAATCCACCCGCCACATTTCACTCAGTGCCACACCTTTTTCTTGCTCCTTTGCAAGGGTCTACTGTTGTATTGGTGCCGGTCTTACTCTCTTAGTGGCTGTGCTGCCTCACCCAGGATAAGCTAAAGAAAGATCTGAGATATGGACTTAATCCATATGTATCTGCTTGAGTACTTGCTTCTGTGAAGGGCGTTGTGAGCAGAGAAGCAGGCATTACACAAAGAATCCAGGTCTGATCTTAAGGCACGTGCAGCTCGTGGGGAAAACAGACTCACATGTAAGTAGGGTAGAAGGCAGAATGTCAGCAGTGCTGCAGCAAGAGTAAAAAGTCTCAAGGGTATTTCAAGTACTGTCCCTCCTCACTGGGCTCCTGATGCCGGGTCACTATCCCCTATACAACCTCCTTGTGGATTGAGTACAAGAACTTCCTAGAGACCCCAGACAACATTGCCCTTGTTACCGCCACAGCTCGGAGAAGACATGAGCATCTGTAAAGCGCTGCTCTCCCACTGTGAATAGCCTGGTGTTTCCCTCTCCCATCCCACAGCCCCAGCTCTAAACAGAGTGAAGAGGAAGGTCTGTGTCTGTGCTCCATCAATGCCGCACCCAGCTGTTAATCCACAGACTAGGACTAAAAACAGGGCACTTTATTCCGATATTCTGAGAGGCTTGGAATTTCACTTGGTCTTCATTGCTGTTTCCTGTCCCAAGGACCCTGGCACTGATTGTAGGGCCTGGGAAAAAAAAAAAAATCTGAGCATCTCTGCCATGTGATAGATGCGATTGTCCCTCATCTCTGGGGTCCTGAAAGTGTCTCATCCAGGGATGAATCCCATCTGCTCGGTTGGTAAATGGAGGGAGAGCCTTTTCTTCCCAGTAACTGAGGGTCTTGGCACTTTGTTATTCAATTCATGGCCTTGGGTTCATAATTCCAATGGATCTCCACCCACTAGCTCTCTGTCCAGTCCATACAAGTCTGAATGCGCCACTCCTTGCTCCAAATTACTTCAAAGGCTAAGGAAACACAGTGGAGAAAGAATGTTTATCTAAGTGAATCTAAAAGTACTGAAATGCAGCTATTGGGGAGTTACCTGCAGAAATTTCAGTTTCTCTGTAACTTCAGATGAAGAAAGACAGATTAAGTCACAGATTTCTAGTGGAACAAAGCAGGTTCACTCTACTAAATAATTTAAAGCCTACAGTTGAGGTAGCAATCTGCAAGATTTTGAAGAAATCCAATCTTCTAGTACACCTGAGTTTGCACAATGAAACCATGATTGTTTCCTTAGGTGACATATATATATTAGCATGTTTCAAAGTGTGGTCTATGGAAAATTCTCCTGGAATCTGCAGTCAGATAACTTCGGGAAATGTTGGGTTAAAGTTAAATAGGTTTCTTTACAGCAGAACTAACCAGAGACTTTCATAAGCTAAGGTACCTTATGAATTTTTAAGATGGGATAATAGTGGCATAGTGCAAATCATCATTTCCCAAATGTACTGGACCATAGAACCCTTTCTGCAAGGTGCATCTTATAGTATTGGTGTTCCATGGGACGAACTTTGGGAAATGTTTATCTAAATGCATATCAAGCATCTACTTTATTAATGTAGACCAGCCTTTAAGAAAAATCCATACCTTCCTCCTATTAAACTCATCAATATTTTTGCTGACAATGTAAAACCTAGTTTATTTGATTTCTTCCTGAAGAATGTAAATCCCTACCCAGAAGCGCTGAGAATTGCAGCATTCCCATATCTGTCTCTTATCAAATGTGACCTTTCAAAGTGCTAACGCTTTTCTAATCCAGCTCTCTCTGGAAGTATCACATCATTAGAGTTAACAGTGCTGTCTATTGTTTTTATTTTTTAGTTGAAGTATAGTCGATGTACAATGTTGTGTTAGTTTCAGGTATACAACAAAGTGATTCAGTTTTATATATATATAAATATATATAAATATAGTTTTTCAGATACTTTTCCCTTATAGGTTATTACAAAATATTGAATATAGTTCCCTGTGCTATACAGTAGGTCCTTGTTGGTTATCTGTTTTATATATAGTAGTGTGTGTATGTTAATCCCAAACTCCTAATTTATCCCTCCCTCCAAACTTTCCCCTTTGGTAACCATAAGTTTTTTTTTTTTCTACGTCTGTGGGTCTATTTCTGTTTTGTACATAAGTTCATTTGTATCATTTTTTTTTAGATTCCACATATAAATGATATCACACGATATTTGTCTTTCTCTGTCTGGCTTACTTCACTTAGTATGATAATCTCTAGGTCAATCCATGTCTGTTCTTAATAGCCTGAGACAAAATTTTTGAAAAATTTTAGTCAAATTCTCAGAATTTAAATAGATACTGATAATGGCTTACATCTACTGGGCACCTGTTTATTACCTCATAAAATCATTACAGCAAACCTATAAAACAGGCAGTATTATCATTCCCATTTAATAGGTAAGCAAACAGAGGGGTTAAGTAAAATTCTCAAGGCCACACAAGTAGGAAGTGGATGATCTGGGATTGGAATCTGGTTCCAGAAACCATGCCCTCGCCCACCACGCTGTACTGTCATGTGAACAGAAAGCTAATGAGGTTTGTGGGAACACATTTAAACCCAGAGAATTGGTGGCACAGGATCAGTCACCCAAATCTCTGCCACACAAGTGTTGCTGGCTGTTGATGGACAGTCCCTAATATTCCGGCACCAAGAGTTTGCTCATCCTCCAGGATAGACCTGAGCAAAATAGGGTGACCTGTAGGTTATTAAGATAATACTGGAGGAGGCCTAATTCAACCATATGTTCTCATCCCATACCCTGAACTGCCGAGTCCCATGTTTAGAGTTTGGCATGACTCAGAGCCAGGCTTTCTTCTCTTTAACTGCTAAACCCATGTTTATTTGAAAGCAGAGTTAATCCATGTATTTCTGATTACCCATCAGAACTCATCAAAATGAGGTCCTGAAAAAAAAGCCTGTTTGATGTTCAAAAAATAAGCTGAAGCCATTGCTCTTGTGAACAGGAAACTGGACTTTGCCAAAAGTAAACTGTCCCGAATTCTGAAAGACCAGTTTGGTCTGATCCTTTATAAGATATTTGAACCTCTTCACTGTAGACTTGGCCCAAATTTCATCCTTCTGTCTTTTCTAAATCCACAGCCCATGCTTTTATTTAGTGTGTGATGGTGATTTCTGTCATCTGGGATGAGAACACTGCTAAAAATTATGCTGTGTAACTAGTAGCAATAAAAACATATTATTTCCTTCATATGCCAAGCCATGGTTTCCACTTTCTGATAGATATTTTTTCTTTTAGCCCGTTTTACTTCTCTTGCTTAATATTATTTTTTCGCCATGGTTAAAAATGTACCAACTAGTTAATTGACAAATATTAATATTGATATAACAGAGCATTGAACTTGTAGGATATTTTAAAATGTGAAGAAAAATCCATTAACTTCAATTTAGGTTTCAAGTCATATATATGTAATGGGTATGTATACATATTTATTTCTGGATCTGTTTCTTTTTTTCATATAAAAAATTAACTACATGATCACAACCTTGAGATCCAACTCCAGAATTCTCCGATTCAGTCAAAAATCTTATAAAGTACTACTTTAAAGTAATGAGATGCAAGCCGCACCTGAAACTTGTTCTCATAACTTCTCACAAATGTTCTATGGATTAAATGTACCGAATGGATTCAGCACATTTATATGATAGGTCTGGGAATAAGAAGTTTTGTGTAAGCCCTTGCAATGCTTACAACATCCATAAATATCATGTAAATGTATTTTTATCCTTCCTTCATTAAGAAATTTACATCAAACACTCTTGAGTAAAGTATTGCATTTGTTCCCTTAGCGAGTATAACCTGTTTGATGGTTTAATTTAATTTGAGAAACATGAGAATAGACAGAAAATAATGCAGGTGTATTCATTTTCTTCCTTCACAGAATAAATGTTTCTTTTAGCTCAGTCATCTGTTCCATGGCACGGTCAAGGACTTAATTCTCTCTCACATCTGGATATCTTTATCCTGAAGAAAACTGCAATTAACTTTGCAACCCAAACTCCCACTTTCACGGAGACCCAACATTTCTAGCTGCTTCCTGGCGCTGCCCATCGTTTTGCAGTCTCCAGCGACTGGGGGTCTGGGGCGGGGGGCGAGCTCAGAGCAGGAAGAAAGGAACCCACAGAGTGGATGTCCTCAATCGGCCATGCCCTATGCCCTGGTGTCCCGCGTGTCCCCCACAGGCATGAGAAAGCAGGTGTGGGGTGGCGAGGACCACAGTACTTTGGCAGCACTTCGCTTCTCCTGGCCTCCTCACTCACCAGGGGAATACGGATCCCAGGTCCTACTCAAACACTTAGGGGTACGTAAGGTGAAAAGTCCGGGGGCTGCGTACGACCCCAAAGTGCCCAGATCAAGGCACCTGAGGAATGGGAACAGAAAGGGCAAAGCAGTGCCAGCCTAAATGACTGCAATCAAAACAAAATCTCCTCCAGGTCAAGACCCCAGACAGCTCTGGGACTTTGTTCTCTGGGGCGGCACTCTTTTGTCTTGCTGGGGGAGCAATGGTCCATGATGACTGTAGAGCAGGGCTCTGACTCAGACAAACACTGAGGTTCGTATAACTCTCCCCAGATTTGTTTTTGTTTGTTTCTTTTTGTCAGGGAATGGGCAGAAAACTACCTGACGAGGTCATTAGTTTTCTTTCCTTTTTTTTTAACATAACATTTTTTTTTTCAGGTTTGAAAGTAACATGCTCCTTATAGAAAAGCCTGTACATCCAGAAAAATGTAAAGAACAAAGTAAAAAATAATTCAGCATCCCACCACCACCCAGAGATAAACACGGTAATATTTTGTAATATTTTCCTCCACATTTCTTCCCCTTGCATTTATTTCACCAAATTGGGATTATGCTCTGTATAGAGTCTGGGGTCCTGCTCTTTTACTGATTGTAAAAAACTTGAAATTTGAGCATTTCCCCCAGATCATAAAATGGTCTTCAAAACATGATTTGGGATGGCTGCATAGCCATTTTCTTTAAATGGACGAATGTTGAAATGTTTTTGGCTGGAGAAGATCATAGGCCTTTTCTAATAAGCACAAAGAACTCCCAGGTTTTGTTCTATGTATTACGTGTTCCGTTTTCCATTAGGATTTTTCATGGGGTGGGGTGGTGAGGAAGGACTGATTCAGCTCTTTGTGGAGGAGTGCAAGCAGCTGACATGCAGCCTTTTGGAGATCTGAGCTCACCAAGTGTGGAACCCACACTCAAGTCCTTATCTCTGAAGGTAAGAAACAGTTAAATGCCATACCCTGCCACTTCTCCTTCCCTAACACATTTCTGAATTTCTGCTTTCTTTTCATGGTGTTAGGGAATGATGGGATGTAATGACAAAATTAAGCAATGAATAAAATAAAAAGGCAAGCAGAGAATTCACAAGAGATGAATGTACACCGCAATGGTAGAGGGAAAACTTTGATTAAACTGCGGAACAAATATGCACGATGCAAAGATTAAACAGAGAGTTTCTGTACTGGAAATGTGAAGGTGACAAGAAGAAGAACATAGGACATCTTAAAGGAGATGAAGAAAAGAGGGAGACAATGAGAATCACACTGGTCGAATTAAACTCAATGTATGCATACATAGCTGGTAAAACTACATATTAAAAAAAATAAACAACAGAGCATTGAGGATAGAGGTTACCTTTGGGGAGGTGGGAGCGTGTAATGAGGGAGCTTTTGAGTGTTGGCAATGTTTGATTTCTTGACCAGGGTGGCTTCATTGTATGGTAATTAATCTGTCAAGGAGCTTATGTGTATGTACTTATCTGTATGATAAATTCACAAGTAAGACAAAAAATAAAATCAATTGCTAGAGGTACTTGGAAGAGTGTGGGGTTTTGTGTTTGGACTGAAGGACAGTAATTGATCAACAAGGGAATATGCAGAAGAGAAACAGCCTTTTGTTGAAAGGGGAACAAATGGAAAAAGAATTCACATATGGGAATTGGGGTTGGGAAGGACAAAAAGATGCTCCTAGTTTGCAAACAGTTACTTACATTAACTGTTGTACAAAATTCTTAAGGGTGAGTAAATTAAACTCATGGCAAAGGTCTTTAGGAAAATACAAAATGTACAGCATGGTGACTATAATCATGTTGTACTGTATATTTGAAATTTGCTAAGAGAGTAATTTTAAGTGTTCTCATCCCACACACATACAAAACATAATAATGTGATGTGATGGACGTGTTAATTAACCTGATTGTGGTAACTTTATCTCTCAATATATACATAAATCACCAAGTTGTACACTTTAAATACAATTTTATTTGTTATTTATATCTCAGTAAAGCTAGGGAAAGAAAGAAAGATACAGGAAAGGGGCAAGACAATGAAGTAAGGACTGCTGATTATATGTGTGCGTGTGTGTGTATATATAATATAGATGAATGAATATATTTAAAACTGGAGGCTATTACCATTGCTCAATCAAATGATTAATAGCAGAAGACTGGGAGGCAGACAACCTGGGTTGCACTAATTTGCCATGTAATATTTTGCATAAAATAAAAAGGCAGTATAGTATTGATATAAGATTTAAGCTTTTGCCTTTGCAGCCAGATTACTTAGATCAAATTTCACTTTTGCTCTTTTGAGTTGTGTGACTCTGGGCAGGATTCTAAACCTGTCTGTGCCTCAGTTTTCTTGCTGCAAAGTGGGGACTATAGGATGACGATCCTTTGGGGACCTCACAGGATCGTCGTGAGGATTACATGAAATTTTCCATGTTCTTTGCTTATCACAATGCCCATAAATGTTAGCTGTTCCTGCTATCCTTGTAACAAGTAACTTGTATGTGTCTTAGGTCTAAAGGAAAGGTAAAGCTCTAAACAATGACTAGGGCCCCTTCCTATTAAAAAATAACAGGGTTCCATTCCAATAGCTGTGCCTTTGATGTGTTAAACTATCTTAGGCTGTCACAGAGCCAAGAGTAATCAGTAAAATTGTGCCCAAGTGCAAGGAGTCGAAGAAATATGAGGTGAAAATCACTCCAATTAATCACTCTGAGTCCATGATGACATATCCATCAAGAAGAACCAGAGATAGTGAAAGTCAGCCTCCTTCCCCTGCTGACACCTCCAACAACCTGACTGAACTAATCTTTCCCCAAATCCCTGAGATAACGCAATGCTTGATGTTCCCTTCCCTCAAAGGGTCTGCCCAATAATTCTTTACAAATGTGTTATTCAAGGGAAAGAAAGCATGCATACTTTAAATTTGTTTTAGTTTAATGAAAAGTGCTGTTTTGAATACTGACTTTGCTTCTACCTGCTGACAGCTGACTTTAACCCCATGGTATTGAGATGTCCCAAACCCTTTCTGCCACTGACTGCCATAATATCTTGTAGTCATGGCCATGAAACTCGTTGAGGGTGAGTCAAAGACTAAACTGGAGATGTTTTTCTGTTCCCTACTCTCTGAAAATATTGTTCAATATTTTTGTGACTGTTAATATATCATATATCTTAAATCATCCAAAGCTAGACTACACTCAAACAGCCTTCCATCTTTTAGGGTCATACGGGAAGGAAAGTGTTCACATCTTTACTCACGGTCACTCTGAAGTCAGCTACTCCTAACCCATCCCCTCCAGCCCACGACACTCAGAGAGCCTCCTACCGTACCCTTATGTCTGCAGTTCCTTTCTGTCAAAAGCATCAACTGATTCTGCTTTGTGTCCAAGAGACCACATGTAAGGCAGAGCTAGTTTTTAAAATTTATCATGTACTAACTGATTTTTTTGAAGGTCAAAAAAGTGAACATGTCAAATTTTGTGAGTACTGTTTATATTCAATTCGTCATCCTCATAGCAAATGAGAAAAAAAGTAAAATAATAAAGCTATTGCATGAAATGTGATAAAGTACATTTTCATGAGCATTTAGGTTTCATATTTTTCCAGAATATATTGTACAATTTTCTTCAATGAGACAAATTAAGAATTTTTTTTTTTTTTTTTGCAGTACGCGGGTCTCTCACTGTTGTGGCCTCTCCCGTTGCGGAGCACAGGCTCCGGACGCACAGGCTCAGCGGCCATGGCTCATGGGCCCAGCCGCTCCGTGGCATGTGGGATCTTCCCAGACCGAGGCACGAACCCGTGTCCCCTGCATCGGCAGGCGGACTCTCAACCACTGCGCCACCAGGGAAGCCCCAAACTAAGAATTTTTTAAAGGGTATCACGCTTTTTCAAATGAAGATCATTTCTACTAAATTACTATTCTTTCAGATAATTTTAAATTGAGTCTTGATCATTATCCAAAACCTAAAACACTGTAATTTCTACATGGAAATGCTCATGAAATACAGTATTTTCTATGAAAACAATTGCTTCAGTGAAAATATTTGTAGAGGCTAATCCAGGGAGGCAGAACTGATATTTTGTAGATGTTGGATGGAGATCTTGAAGGTTGTTGGGCAGAAGGTTGATAAATCTCTATAAAGATTCAAAAGATTTATACTGAAACCTAACAAGGTGAAATGAGATAATCCTTACAAATGGCAAGTGACAGGGAAGGGCAATGACAGCTCTGAAATAAAATCCCCATGAGAGACGGGAATAAAGGCTGACTGTTCATGCAGTGTGAGGGCGAGGAGGACCGAAGTGGAATGGATACCCCACATTTATAAACTACTAGCCCCTAGAACATGTTCCCAGACCCAAGGCAGCCAGCGAGAATATCGTTGTGTTATCAAAAAGAGCTACTCCGGGCTTCCCTGGTGGCGCAGTGGTTGAGAGTCCGCCTGCCAATGCAGGGGACATGGGTTTGTGCCCCGGTCCAGGAGGATCCCACATGCCGCGGAGCGGCTGGGCCCGCGAGCCATGGCCGCTGAGCCTGCGCATCCGGAGCCTGTGTTCTGCAACGGGAGAGACCACAACAAAGAGAGGCCTGTGTACCGCAAAAAAAAAAAAAAAAAGAGAGCTACTCCATTGCCCAAGGCCAGTAACATTCTTGAATCACTGTCGCAAGAGGAGGAATTTACACCAGACTCAGTGGCAACCACTGGACCAGAAAGCTCAGCCCCTGGGTCAGCACTTCCGGCCTAACAGGAGGCAGAGTTAAAAGTGGTCTTAGTGGTGATCATGGACAGCTCCATGAGTTTGACCTGAGATCTTCTGCAGCTCCTTCTGAAGCAACTATCTCTAGAGACTATTGTGAAGTTCATCAGCCTCCTAGGTTCCCTGGCCTAGCTGAAATTGGATCCAGCACCAAGGCGAGGGTGACCCTCTCTAAGACCTGAGCCAGCACCCTGAGGGATTCTTGGACATCCCAGGGGTGAGGTCTGAGAGAAGGAGATGGACTTCCTAATAAAGGAAACATGCACAAGACAGAGAAAAGGGACCACGATGTTACATAACATTCAAAGAACACTTAAAGTAAAAAAAAAACTATTTGTGAATTTACAGTATATTTGGCACCATATTGGGAGTCATATTGATTGAGACAGTTTTGCTGAAACTAGTTTTCTTTAACTCCCTGCTTTCAAGCCAATATAAACGGTATCCAGATTCTAAGTCCAAATATGAATACCTGTTTTCATTTGAAGTGAAAATTTAATCATAAAATTGTCCAGATTAAAGCACTCATCAGCCATCAGGATCACATACATATTTTAAGTTTGTTTTATACTTCGGGATAAATGTGTTTCTAGTGCAAAATAATTTTTTTTACTAAAATTCAGTTCACTAAATCTTAGTAAATATAGTTTTCTCCATAACATTTCACCAAAAAATAATGTGAAAGGGAACGGTAACTGAACTTTAATCAATCACTGTTACAGTTTAATATTAATACTATGTTCTGCTACCACCAAAATCCCTCTATTCCATTATATCCCATTTTGTATTTGACTTTTTTGAAAATAAATATGGTTAGATATTAGAGTTTCATTTTACTCCACATTTCACTTGAATCTTTGAGTGGGGTTTCTGATTTCAAAATTCCAATTATGCTTTCTCCAAAACGAAGGTTATCTTCCTCCTTAGCTCATGAATTCATTTCTCTTAAGGTTAACCTTGATTTCTGCTTTCAAATAAAATATTTTTTCCTTTATATACTTTTAAAAAGCCAAGGACTGTCCCTGTATGACTGTCCAACATACATACGTTTGACATCAAAACCTCAGGAGATGATGATTCACGAGTTGGTAGTGAAAGTTGCACAGAACGGAAGCTAGACCAGGATGAGTTTGTACAGTGCATGTAAATACGGGAAATGGATAAGAAGGGCTCATTTAGTTCCAGTCCATGAAATTCATTATAAGCAATTAAATATCTGTAATTAAATCTCCATTTACTCAGCAGACCAGAACAGCACGCTCAAATCCAGTCTTCAGGGTAAGTAAGTAATAAGCTTTATAAAAACTACATTCATTAATTCTGATAATAAAGAATGTAACAAAAACAATAAAAAATAAATGTGTTTAAGAGCTCTGCTGGCATTTAAGGTCTAGACAGGCTTAACTGGGCTCCAAAATTAATACATACTTGCAGAAATAAAATAAACAACCCTAAAAATTAATATGCATTTATTTCAGTACTGGGTAAGAGTAGCAATTCGTGTGGACAAGAAAGAAGTTTAAGAATGAAACACCTGTGGGTATTAAAAATAGTAACATGCCCCTTTAAAATGATTTCTGTTGCTATGAACAATATTCAAGACATGTAGAAGGGGGAGATTTATAATATCGTAAAAGTGTGATTGCTGGACTCATGGCATTCTTGGGCCTCAATAATACCCTTCTTCTATATAAGACAAATTGGATTATATAATTTTCCATCCAAGATGATAAATACAAAATAAAAAGTTTCTAATTTGAGAAACTCTAATTTGAGTAAAAGTGCTGCAGATAAATGACAGTGAGAGTTACTGAATCAGGGTTTTTTGTGGACTTTACGTTTTCAGAGATCTGAATTAGAAACACAAGGTCTAGAAGAAATGAAAAGATGACTCCACCTTTTCAGAAACTTACATTGCGACTAGAGACCCAGGACATACTCATAAGGAACAAATAGAACAATTGCAAAAGTGTGCATACACAACCATTTACAAGATACTTTCCTCACATGATTTCACCAGCTCCCCCAAAATCTTATAATATGGGAAGAGAGGGGAGTCATTATTGTTTCCTGTGGGCTTTTGAGTTTGAAAAACTCCACTTCTGTCATAAATTAATAATAACGTAACTAAAGAATTAAACACTTTATAGGCTCAGGCACTGAGATAAGCAGTTGACTGCAATATCTTAATTACACCTCACAACAACCCCAGGAGAGAAGAGTGATTATGTTCCCATTTCAGAAATGAGAAAAATAAAGCTTATTTTAATAATTTTCCTGAGAATACACAGCCAATAAGTGACAGAGCTAGGACAGAGGATTTGAACCTCTGTCCGACTCAGAGCCCATACCCTTAACCTTTATGGTGGCCTGCCCTCCTGTTTACCTCGCTCTAAGAAGGTGACAGGTTCCAACTTCTCTGAGCTTCAGTTTCCCCACAGATAGCATACAGCTAACAACATCTGTGTCTGGGCCTGTTTTGTGGATTAAATGGCATAACTTCTGATAAGTTCTTGTCCCAGTAAATGCTGCATTAAAGACACGGTCCTTCCTCTTGCCTCTCCCTTAAGTTATATGCCCAGGGTCACACAGCTAGTAAATGGCAGATCCAGTGCTGAGACCCATGTCCTCTGTCTCCGTGCTCTCAGATTGCCCTCAGTTTCCTTCCACGATGTGCCTGCACTGTGCCATATCCACAGTAAACATTTCACTCTATTCACAGTGTTACTATGGTTCAATGACTTATATGTCCACAGCCTATAATAGATAAGAGCAAGCAGCTGGTGTTCCTCAACGTTCACTAGGCACTCATTTCTCTGTGAGCTTTTGAACCATCACTGACCATTCCATCTTTTCACTGTTTTTTTTGGTGGGGTGGGGGTGTGCAGGTGTTGGGCACGGGCCGAGATGTGCTAACAAGTAAAACTAAGTATCCTATAAACAAAGGAAGTCACGGAGATTAGTTCTATGTACATCGATTTGGAAACAGTACTGCAGGTATTGAATATATCATTAAAATCATAAAGGCAACCAGCTGACAAAGTGTCGTTTCCAAAAAGAACAGCAGACTTCAATTGACTTGACTTATTCATTGGGGGTCCCTTTTTGGATATTCCTCACTCTGCTCTCAGAAGTGTTTTAGCATCTTCTATGATCTGAAACAGATTGTTTAAGAAAGTGTAACTTCTATGCTAAGTCTGTACAAGAGCACAAAGATGGTCAAGTTCTCCATCAGGTAGTAACTTACTGACCAGCTTCACATGCTAACAGACATTAAGATGTAGTGAGTTATGTTTTGAAATGCATGAGCTGTGTCCTGATGTTTGAAGACCGGATAATTCAAGATCTTAATAATTACTTGTAAGAATAATCACTTGTAATCACAATAATTACTCGTAATAATGTTAATAATAACACGATTGCACATGACAATTCTTCCCGTTCTGACAGTAACGGAAAGCTGACCTCCTCTGCTGAGGAACAACGGAAATCAGAGGTGAGAACTCACAGTGGATCTTTGAATTATTCATGAGCTCATACATGTCACTTGCGTCTCTATGTTAAACAAACAAAAAAACACGAATGTGTAATAGCACATTAGTGATGCAAATTACAAAAAGGCAGGCTTTATTCTGGTTTAGTGAAGATTTTCATAATTCAGTCCAAATAGCACTTTTACAAAGAGCGAAGTGCCTGTTTTTCATTTCTTACAGTTGTTAGCATTCATTTACTTAGCCAGGTCAACATTTTGGGCATCTTTATTTCACTGAGCTTTGATTTACGCATTTTTGTCAGATTCTAATGCACACCAGTGACATTAATTAAATCACTCTCATAATTTCTCTGAGATGCAATTTGAGTGGGGTTGTATCATTTGTACACTTAAAATATATGAACTCAATATATGCACAAATAAGGGGAAACAGTTTTTAAAATCTACTGCAAAAATATGAGAGAGAAAAAGGAATGAGGCAAATGTGGTTGAAATGTTAACATTGGGGAATTCTTTGCACTGTTCTTGCAGCTTTTTGGTAAATCTGAAATTATGCCAAGATAAAATATTAAAAGAGGAAAATTACATTGCAACTCAATCTGCCACTCCACTGAATGAGCATGGGCCATGGAATGAGAGAAGATGGGATGGGATGTGAGAGCCTCAGTTAGCTGTAGTTAACACTTCCCTCCAAGCATGGGCATCATGCCATGCTGAGTGTGAGTCTAGGGTTTTAATACATATAATTTTTTTTAATTTGCATATGCATTTTTATTATATAGTATATAGTACACATTTAGGCATACAAATTGTTAAACAGGATTATAAAACTCTATATACTACATTTCAAGGGTGATTTAAGGTTTTCAAGGGTGATTTTGGCTGTGTATGATTTTTGCTTTATGTGACAACTTTAGGTCTTGTCCCTAAGCAAGATGTGACTACACTGAACTCTCAGTTACAGGTAAAGAAAGAAGTTACATGAATGAATGAGTTAACATTTTTATCTGGACGGCTACTATATACTCACAAAAGCAAGAGAATGAAAACTCTGTCTGATTCAGCATTCCGTTCCCTTTTCTGTGCCCTTTGTCCCCTTTTTAGCATCTGCCACCACTAAGAGGCCACACCCTTAAAGTGCTCTGGTGCCCTGGTCACCGAATGAAAACATCCTGTAAACTTAATGTGCTACACGTCCCAGGAATATATTGAGGGGAAAAAATGCTGTCTGAGAAAAGTAACAAAGAAAAGGAAATCTGACAAATCTGAGTTATTAGTGGGAAGAAGTCTTTGGTCTGGGGCAGTTCCTGTAGCTCTTTGATTATTAATTATGCTGACATACTTACTCCATTTATTTCTTGCCCATTTTAACCTCTGCTACCATGAGTTCAAGTTAACATTTACTCTAACATGTCAAGCCCATTACAGGTACACTATGTACGCTATAACATGGACAAGCTTGGCCAAGGACATTTTTATTATATGTCAGAATATGCATCTTTTGGAGGTTTGATTGTTCTTGTAGCTGTTGTTTAGACTTTGAAATAAATGTGAAATGTAGTCAAAAGGGTCTAGGGCTAAGATTTGGAAGATCTGTTATAAACTATATGTTTGCCAAGTTACAAAATCTCTCTATGCTTCATTTTCATTATTTGTAAAAGGCATGAAGATTATTCACTGACTTAATAATTACTTTTGGTCACAGTCATCACCCGTGAAAGGTTAATGGCAATATGTCCTACCTAGCTCACAGATTTGTGGTAAGGACCAAAAGAGATGTTTATGAAAGCACTTTATAATCTCTGAAGCATGACATAAATACAACAAGAGACTAGCTGCAATGGTTGATTTTATGTATCATCTTGACTGGGCATGGAGTGCCCAGATATTTGGTTAAACATTATTCTGGGAGTGTCTGTTGAGGGTGGTTTCTGGATGAGTAACTGGAAATGGAAGTATACCATCAGCTCTCCAGCTTGTAGATCTTGGGACTTTTCAGCCTTTATAATCACATAAGTTAGTTCTCCTTATAATAAATTAGATAGCTAAGAAGATGGCAAATAGATAGGTAAATAGACAGATAGATCAATCGATCTCCTATTGGTTATCCTATTATTATATATCATATATGTAAATTAACATACGTCATATATATTTCCTATTGGTTCTGCTTCTCTGGACAACCCTGAATATACTAGCTGTGAGAAATATTTATTTGTTATACCTGTTAGCTGGGTAAATTAGAAGAATGACTAGTGAACAGTTGTGTCAATCAAGCAGTTTCATCATAGTATCTATGCCCAGTGATCAGTCTGAAAATTCTGCACCCTTCTCCACTATATCTTAAAATTATGAAAAAGGCTGATCTGAGGTGGAATAGGACCATCTGAGCTTATTTCTGGAACCGTCCATTTCCACTCAGCTTGTCCTCTTTGTCCCTAGACTGCTTCACAGTCACGTAAAAGAAAAGGAAATGAGATTTCATGGTTTAAAAAATGAGAAATCACAAAGCACCATATTAAGCATAAATTAGCATTATGAATCCAATTTATCTCACTGTGATGATGTCTCATGTATTTCCTCTTCCTTTGCAAAAGGTTTCTGTTTGTACCCGGTCATTACCTCCTTCTCACAGTGGTATTTGTTTTCCATTAAGATAGCTTGTAATAATTATATGCCAGCTACTGCCTTCACAGGCTTTTTGTTGTTTTTATTGTCCTTAAATCTTACCTAGATTAGGCGTTTAAGACATTAAATGCCCTAGGACAAAGTTAAGTAAGGAAATACCAGCAGAGGCACAATCTCCATCAGTGATAATGAAACATCGCCACGGTTTGATTCACTCGCAGGACTACATTTCTATTGATATAATGGTTCTTGTCAAACACAATGGATTAAACTGGAAGGGGAAAAAAGGTCTAAGTTAGTCTGCCCTCTAGTGTAGTTTACTGGTTCCTAAAATAAACTGGAGGAACGTGTCCTGGAAGCTGACTGAGCAATTCTGTCAGGATGGCAAGTTGCCATCTTCACCAGCACCAGATTGTCACAGCTCCCTCCTCTCCGGGAGCTACAGACATTTCTAGCATTAGGTCACATTTCTAACCTAGTTTTCAAAAGAAACGCATATGAGCCACACCCTCCTGGACCTGCGCCTGCTTTAAGTCAGCATTACATGGATATCCTCGACCAGGGTTTTTGCCATTTGCTACCATTTCAGGAGAGCAGGGATGCAAATAAATAAAAAGACATTTCTGAGGTCAGACATGAGGGCTTTAGGATTGGCTTCTGGAATGGAGCTATTTGGTCTAAGCACTGTTATTAGTGTGAGCTAATCTCTTTGGGACAGTCTGGGCCGTCTACAAAATAAAGCACCCTGTCCTTGCCTGGCTCTCTGAATATGAGCTTGCTGCAGTATGGATCCCATGCTGGATTCCGGGGGCCATGTTAGCAGCACAGAAACATCTTTGTGTTCCCTGTTTTATATCTTCCTTCGATTTCTGCTTTAGAGCTGGGAACAAAAATGCCGTGGGGGAGAGTTTTTTGCAAAATCTGCAGTTTATACCCTACCACATAAACACTCCCTTGCTTTTTTAAAAGAAAGTCTAATTCTTGCAGTTGGTGTACTTGCATAGGTCTGAGAGGTTTTCTGGGACACATCAATTTCTAAGTGATTTCAAACAAATAAATACAATGTCAAATTACCTTTTAAAAAAAATTTCAAGGTCCCATGTACCTATTTACCTGGAAAACTCAAATTACCTAGTTGATCACTATCTTGCCTATACTTCCTTGCTCTTTCCACATTCCCTTAGCCCATGTCCCAAAGATATGTTTCTAAGTAGCAATATTTTGTTTCCAGGCACCCCTCCAATCACTACTGATTTCAGGAAATAGCAGGTTCTGACTTTCAAAAATAAAAGAAATAAAGCAAATACCTTTTATATGTAAATGATATATACATACACACACAAACATTCTAAAGTCTGCAAAATGTGAGAATATTCTTCTATTTATATTTCTGTTGTCGTAGCTAGCAGTTCAGCTGGGCTAATTATGACCCAATGGCCCACCAGCCCCCAATCCGACTGCACCATCACATGCTACCTGATATCTCATTGACATAAGGGCTTCCTTAAACCATCAAGTTGGGCTCCTTCACGGTAGAAGTGAAAATACAATTTTGGTCTATTTTCTAATTGTTCATCTTTGACAGTAAAATAACCATAGGATCTCAGGCTCTAACATTACTTTTTAAGCTGAATGGAGATTAATGAAAAGGAAGAGGCAATGTGAAGAACAGACAAAGCACTAAGAATCAAGAGACCTGGATTCTAATTGTGTTCCTGTCACCAGCTAGCTTGTTCACTTGAGCAGGTCACTTCACTGTCTGGAGTCTTCTTTTCCTCCTCTGTGACAGGTGGGCTGGACCTAGATGAAATCAGAGGTATCTGAACCTTCATCACCAAACTGCCTGCTCTGATCGCATCTGTGCCTTCACATCCACATCTGTGTTTCAATGTGTTTCAGACTAAAAATATAACAGATCTAAGTTTACCAATCCCGGGACAGTTTTACCCAAATACCATGTTCTCACTGATGCTGGTTCTCGGTCTAATCCACACCCATGGCATGTTTGCCATTTGCTGTACTGATTTTCCAGCTTTTTTTCTTTGCCCAAGTCTCTGAAAGACATTATGAGCTTAATCATTGTTCTAAAGGGAAGATGAAAGATTGAAGGCTCTCTGATTAGCATTTTGCATATTTTTTTCCTCAGAATTTCGAAAGCACATAAAACTCACTCCCTATCAGCATTTCCCTTTGCCCCTTTACTTGGCTGACATGTGACTTTCAAGTCATTTTTGGAAATCTGAAACCTGTTAGAGATCACAGATGCCAAGATCTGCGCTATTGCTATAGTTTTGGCAGAATCTGCTTTTTTAAGACAACAAAGGCAATAAATAGAAAGCTGCTTTTCTCCTACTCTATTCTTTTCCAAAAGAAAAAAAATGTCTTTGTGGATGCATGGCATTTAATAAGAATTTTAGACCTTCTTGGTTTAGACTGTTTTTGTCCTTAGTTTTTACTCAAAATAGCATTTGGGCTTTTCATCTTGAGAACTGCAAGCTTATTCCTGTTACCAGCTCCCCTTTAAGAACAAGCTTCATATTCTCTTTAATGTCTGTGATTCTCTGGAATAAAACTAATCATGTAAGTGTCAATAGTTGGCAGCAGTAAAAATGTTTCTGCCAATATGAACGACTATTTGACTAATCTGAACCCTAACCCTGGCCAATCCTCTTACACTTCGTGCCATTTAAGTCAGCTTCTAAAGAGGCCCCGAAAAATCTACAAAAGAAGTATAGTTTTATAAATAAGCACTGTAGATGAAAAGAAGGAGCTATGACATATGACTTAAGGTTTGGGGAAAGGGAGGCATGTGAAACCTTCAAGATTGGGTACAATTTTAATGGAGAGAAACAGGAGAGACAGAAGTGGGGCAGGAATATTAAAAGCAAAGGTGAAGAGATAAGAAAGGGACAGACAGCTTGAAGAAGAGCCAGTTCAGCTTTGTTACAGTGTGTAACACCTGAGAGGTGGCGTTAGAAAGGTGATCTGTATTAGATTGAAAGGATGCAAGAGTGGGAAGTGGTCTGTACTTCCTCAGCGAACAAGAAGGGTGCCCTGAAGGGAGAAACAGGGACCACCCAGGACCCCTACAGGCTTGGGACACCCCCCAGAATGGCACCAGTAGACCCAGCCAGTTCCAGGAACCAGAGGGGGGCCCTGAGGTGTGGGACCCAGTGGCCCAGGACTAAGGGCAGTGCATTGCGGGATACCACAGGGAAGGAACAGTAAGTTCTGAAGAGTGCACACAAAGCAGAGAGAGAGGCATTGAAGACGGCATCAAAATTCTAAGCCTGAGGACTGAGCCATCTCTTGTGTCATTTGCCAGGTCCTCCCGTTCTCTTCTTTTTTTTTTTTTTGCGGTACACAGGCCTCTCACTGTTGTGGCCTCTCCTGTTGCGGAGCACAGGCTCCGGACGCGCAGGCTCAGCAGCCATGGCTCACGGGCCCAGCCGCTCCGCGGCATGTGGGATCTTCCCGGACCGGGGCACGAATCTGTGTCCCCGGCATTGGCAGGCGGACTCTCAACCACTGCGCCACCAGGGAAGCCCCCTTTCTCTTCTTAACAATGTCTTAGGCCATTTTCACCTCTGAGAACTTTCAACAAAATGAAATAAAATAAATGTGACTATGGCAAATTATTTAACCCTTCTATGCCTCAATTTTTTACCTGTAAAATGGGGATATTAAGTTTTTACATGTTTATTAAAAGCATCAAGTTACTCTTTGTGGATCAGAACAGTACCTGGCACAGAGTAAGAGCTACTTAAGTGGCTGTTAAATACATAATGTCTTACTTTTTCAGAATCTTCCTTCGCATATAAACAGCACAAACAGGGGGAGCTGAAGAATCTCACAGGTGAGCACAATATTAGAGCCCCAACGGCAACCACATTACCTTATCCTTCCAGAAGCTCCTCTTCCTTCCCTTGGGAAAGGGGACAAGGGGGAATGGAATTTCACCCCACCTTTAATATCAAGTCTTCATGTAAATTTGTATCACCTCTAATTAATATTTTAGCTGATAGCCAAATTCAAATGCATACTGTCTCTTCCTTCCAAGGCTTTGTGCTGTTACAACTCAGATCTCAGGGTTTGGTGTACTGTTTGTGTCTGCAATGGGACACAGTGAGCTAAGACTTCTTTCTCTCCTCCTGCCATAGCAGTGATCCCATTTCGCACACCTCTATGTCAGTCTGCCCTTGTTAGATGGGAAGTTCCTCGAGATCTGGGGCTGGGTCATTTTCATCTCTCTATTCCTCAGAAGTGGTCAGCACTGGGTTTACACAAAGCACATATTTGACAGTTATTTGAGCAAAACTGATAGGAAAAGCACACAAATGACATGTGTGTACAAATACTTTCAAGTAGATGAACAACTAGTTTTCTTTTAAAAACCAGAAACAGTCTGTGTGAGAGTATATGGCTGGGCCCTTCATGTGTGACACCATCTGAATCACCTGTTTTGTCTGAAGACTAAACTTTTAACCTCAGCCCCACATCACAGCCCAACGTAATGATGTAAATGAAGCCATGTGGTCGAGCAGGCCTAACAAATAGCAGTCTCGTTTCTCCTGTTGCTTTAAACGCTTGAAGTTTCACATGACTGCAGACTGTTAGAATTATTTGGAATATGTTTCCAAAGCCTTGCCTCTGCCCTCTTTGGAAATAAGTCACATCCAGCTGCAGTTCCTGCCACATCACAGTATAGATGAAACACATGCAACTTTGTTTTCTATTAACATAGAAAAATCCGAGTCCTGGATCCTGAGCAAGCATCTGTAATATCACAGGGACTTAAAGAAGAAAAGACTTTGGAAATCAGATGGTACAGTTCCTTACTTTTCCTGATGAAGTTCTATAAACAGAGGGGGGGAAAGGTAGCTGACCTACTTATCCACAGGCCTCAGTAAGTCACATTGCAAGGAACGTGTAGATGACTGAGGAGATGAATTTTTAGCTCAGATACTATATACGGGATTTTCATCTGGGAATAGAAGTGTTAATATTAAGCTTTGTGGATTGCTGTTGTTGTTGTTGAAATACCCCCACCGCTTTTTTAAAATTGGTTTCTGCTATTTCATTCTCTCCTGGTTTTCCTCCCGATTTTTGGCCTCGTTTTCTGAACTTGCATCCCTTCCCTCCTAGTGTCCTATAAATATTGATGATCTCAAGGATCATAGTGATATCTTTTTCTCTTCATGCTCCAACTCCCTCTCTCTTCACGAGTCCAGCCATCCCCATGGCTTCAATGACCTCTGTACTTTGATGTTTCCTAAAAGTCAGTTTCCAACCCAACACTATCCTCCTGAGCCACAGACTCTTTTTTTTTTTTTTTTGCGGTCCGCGGGCCTCTCACTGTTGTGACCTCTCCCGCTGCGGAGCACAGGCTCCAGACGCGCAGGCTCAGCGGCCATGGCTCACGGGCCCAGCCGCTCCGCGGCATGTGGGTTCCTCCCGGACCGGGACACAAACCCGTGTCCCCTGCATCGGCAGGCGGACTCTCAACCAGTGGCCTCTCACTGTTGTGGCCTCTCCCGTTGCGGAGCACAGGCTCCGGACGCGCAGGCTCAGCGGCCATGGCTCACGGGCCCAGCCGCTCCACGGCATGTGGGATCCTCCCGGACCGGGGCACGAACCCGTGTGCCCTGCATCGGCAGGCGGACTCTCAACCACTGCGCCACCGGGGAAGCCCCACAGACTCTTCTGTGTTGAAGGATATCTCCACTTGAATATCTTCCAAAAAGGTCACATTCGGGGTACAATGAAAAGATCTTCAGCATGGCATCGAGGATGCTCATAATTTGACCCTGGTTGCTCTCTGGGCTCCTGTTTCACCTTGCTTCTGCTCACCTCTCCCCGACCATTCATAACAAGCCAACTTGCATTACTTTGAACACATTCATTTGAACTTGAACTCATTCCTTTGTATATGTTCCCTTTCTGCCTGGAAGCCTCCTGCACCTGGTTAACTCCCACTCAATTTCCAAGTGCAGCTCAAAGGTCATCTCCTCCCAGATGTCTCCCTGCCTCTCAAATCTGCTCAGTGCCTCTCTCATGTCTCACATGTTGTCCTGGACCAACTCTGCTACATCACTTATCCCAGTTCTATATTTCTTAGGGAGTGCACTTCTTGACATTAGAAACAATGCATTGAGCTTTGTTTCTGTAGAGCTGATTGAGCTTAGATCCATTCCTGACACATTTTCAACTGATGGCTGTCAAGTTATTAAGAGAATGAAAGATGAATCTAAAAAGAGACCCAGACCCTTTTAAGCCAGGTTGTTATTTTTTTACAACATTTTATTTTGATATAATTTAAAGCTTACAGGAAAGTTGTAATATACTATTACAAAGAACTCCCGTAGATGTCTTATCCAGATTCATGAATTGTTTATACTGCTTTATGATTCTCTCCATCTGTATCCATACTATTTCTAAACCATTTGGGAATAGGTTGAAAACATCATGCCCCTTTACCTCTAAATACTTGAGTGTGCATTTTCTAAAAGCAAAGATATTCTCTTACATAACCACAGTGAAGTTATCAAAATCAGGAAGTTTAATGTTCATATAATACTGTTATCTAACTCATAGTCCATATTCAAATTGTGCCTACAATGTCATTTGTTTATAGCTATTTTATAGCTACTATTTTCCAGTAATGTCTTTTATAGCTTTTTTTTCCTGATCCAACCCAAGATCAAAACATATTTTACTGTGATTTCTCCCTCGTCTCCTTTAATCTGGAGTTCTAGTCCCTGAGCCTTTCGTTTTTGACCTTGACATTTTTGCAGAATATATCCTAGTTTTTTTTAATAGGCTGTCCTTTAATTTGGGTTTTTCTGGTACTGCCTAATTATTAGATTCAGGTTATGCATTTTTGCAAGGAAATGTTGCTGCATCCTTCTCAGAAGATGCTATCAGTATCTTCTGTCCAGTATTGGCCATACTAGCCTTGATCACTTAGTTAACATGGTGTCTGTCAGTTTTCTCCACTGTGAAGTTACCATTTTTCCCTTTATAATTAAGAACGATTAGGAGGGGTGGGACACTTTGAGACTACATTAATATCCTGTCTGTTGTAAAACTTTTAGTTTTACTGCCCACTGATGATTTTCTAATACCACCATTCCACCTTTACTTGCATGGCATTTAGCTATAAAGAGGAGTGTTCCATTTACTCCTCCCACTGGTTTATTTTTTCATTAATTTATTTATAACAGTGTGGATTGGTCAATTCTCACTTTATGCACATGAAGTATATCATTATTTATTTTGATGTTCAAGTTGTCTCTGACCTGCTCAGTGGGAGTCCCTTCCTTTGGACTGGTCCCTTGGTCCTTTTGACATCCCCCTCAGTATTCTCCGCACAGTTCTTTACTGTCAGGCACAAAAAGATATTCTAGGGGAAGCTATTTTCCCTTGCATAACACTGGAGTTAACCAGTTTTTCAGGTTCTTTTTTAAAAAGAACCTTTACTAAGGCAAAACTTACATACAATAATGTGCAATAATTTTGACTATATGGTCCGATTGCCATAATCAAGTCCTTTTCATCACCTCAAACTTTCCTCCGCCTCTTTGCTGTTAATCCTTTCCTCTTCTCCTCAGTACCTGGCACCAGCTGATCTGTTTTCTGTCACTGTAGTTCCATCATTTATGGAATTTAAGGTAAACAGTGTCATACAGTGCCCACTATTTTATATCTAGTTTCTTTCACTCAGCAAAATGCTTTTGAGATTTATCCATGTTGTTTTTTGCATCAGCTGTCTATTCCCTTTCATTGCTGAATAGTATGGATATATCACAATTGGTTCAAGGTTACTGTGAAAAAAATGCTATGAACATTCACATACTAGTCTTTCTGTGGACATAGGTTTTCTTTTCTCTGAGAAAATACATATGGGAAGTGTTTGCTTACCTTTCTAAGAAACTACCTAACTTTATCCATTTTGCATTCCCACCATTTTGTATCCCCACTGGTGATATGTAAGAGTTCCAGTTGCTCCATATCCTAGCCAACAATTATTGTCAATATTTTTAACTTTAGCTATTCTAGTGCATGAGAACAAGCATTTTATCATGGTTTTAATTTGCATTTTCCTAAAGATTAATGATATTGAGCATTTTTTGATATGTTTATTTTCCATTTCTATATCTTCTTTGGAGAAGTGTCTGTCCAAATTTTTTTTCTCACTTTTTAACTGATTTGTTTCTATTCTTGTTATGGAGATAGAAGTATTCTTTGTATATTCTGGTTGGAATCCTTTATCAGACATATGTTTTGAAAATATTGTCTCCCAGTCTGTAGCTTGCTTGTCCATTTACAAAGCCAAAAGTTTTGTAGGGCAAAATTTTGAATTTTGATGCGGTAACTTCTTTATTTTATTTTACAGTTTATGATTATGTCCTGAGATATTTTTGTCTCACCTAGGTCAGAAAAGTTTCTCCTACTTTTTTCTAGAAGTGTTACATTTTTAGCTCTTATGTTTAGAACCATGATACATCAAATCAATAATTATATATGGTGTTAGGATCTTTTTCTCTCCATTTGATACCTAACTGTTCCAACACCATTTGTTGAAAACATTATTCTTTTTCCATTAAATTATCTTAGCAACTTTGTCAAAAATCAACCATATGTCTATATCTGTACCTGGACTCTCTATTTTGTCCCTATTCTGCCTTTGCCTTGTTTTAGTATCAGTAATTCCAGCCTTCTAAGATGAGTTAGAAAATACTCTATCCTCCTATTTTCTGGAAGATTGAGTAAAAATAGTATAATTTCTTCATTAACTGGAAGAAGTCACCAGTGAAGTCATTTAAGCTTGGGGATTTTTTGATGGGAAAGTTTTTAACTATGAAATCAATTTATTTAGAGATTATAGGACTATTTAGGTTATGTTTTGCTTTTAAGTAAGCTCTGGCAGTATATTTTTAAAAATTGTTTCTTTTCCTCTAAGTTTCACATTTATTGGCATAAGTGTTTTCAAGTATTCATTTATTATCCTTTTAATTAAATTCTATAGGATCGTTAGTGATGCTCTCTCTTCTCACTCCTGATACAGGTAATTTGTGTCTTGTGAATTTTTCTTCAATCTGTATGGAAACTAATCAATTTTATTGATCTTATTGACTTTTCAAAGAACAAGCTTTTTATGGTTTCTAACTCATTTATTCAACTATTATTTCCATCCTTCTGCTTATTTTACATTTAATTTGCTCTTCTTTTCATAGTTTCTGGAAGTGAAATCTTAAATCATTGATTTTTTTTCTTTTCTAATAAAATTATTTAATCCTATAAATTCCTTTCTAAGTATTTCTTTAGCTCTATCTCACAAATTTTGACACATTGGCCTTTTATTATTATTTAGTTGTAAACTCTCTGTGACTGATTTTTGACCCATGAGTTGTTTAGAAATGTTTTGTTTAGTTTCCAAATATTTGGGGAATTTTTTTTCATATATCTTTCTGCTAGCAATTTCTACTAAATTTCACTGTAGTTAGAGAACATATTCTGTACAGTTTAATCCTCTTCAATTTGTTGAGATTTGGTTTATGAATTAGCATATGGTCTATCTTGATGAATGTTCCCTGTGTACCGGAAAAGAATGTGTGTTTTTCTTTTATAGGGTGGAGTATTCCATAAATGACCGGTCAAACCGCTTAATACTTTTTTCAAGGCTTCTGTTGCCTGACTTAATTTTTCTTTTTGTTTTATCAAATTCTTTGAAAAGAATGTTGAAAATTCAACTATAATTGGGATTTGTCTATTTCTGTTTTCAGTAGTTTCAGGTCTATTTCTGTTTTCAGTATTTTCAAGCTTTTGGTTCATGAAATGAAATTTGATGTCCTTTCATTAGGTGTATATAAATTTAGGATTGTTATTTCTTCTTGATGTATTGACCTGTTTGTTATTTTGAAACGTCCCCATTTATCCTTGGTAATATTTCCTGTTCTGAGCCCTATCTTGTTGAATACTAATACAGCCATCTTTCTACTTCCGTATACACTATAGTCTGCTCACCACCAAAAATTTAGTTTCCATTTGTCACCATAAGGTTGATCCTCTTTACCCATTTCACCCTCCCCCTGACACCCCCTCCCCTCTGGTAACCACTACTTTGTTCTCTCTATCTATGTGTTATACCACATTTTCTTTATCCATTCGTCCATTGATGGACACTTAGGTTGTTTCCACATCTTGGCTATTTTAATTTGTCTTCATTTCTGAAAGATATTTTTAGAAATGCTGTTCCATTGTCTTCTCACCTGTACATAGTCTGACAAGAAGCACTCTAATTACTCTCTATAATTCACTACTGGATTTATCTGACTTGGTCGTCAAGTGGTAGGGTCATGGAGAACAGCTCAGAAATGGATGATGAATTCATTTCTGAAATAATTTAGTAAATATAGGAGTGATCAGAAATCGCTTTATGAGGCTGGGAGGCAGTGGAGTGGTTGAGATATACAATGACTTCTTTCAGCTGAAGCTTCAAGCCTTAAAAATCCTCTTCCCTAAGGACGAGTCTTTTCATCTAGTAACTGACTATAACTACAAACGTATCTGATGAGAATTAACTATGTATGATACCAAGAAAAACAGCCTGTGCTGATGCTTCTAAATAGACACAGGAGAATTACTGAAGAAAGAAAAAAGGCTAAAAATGAAAAGTAAAGCTAATTACATCAATTATGAGGATTATTTATGTACAATAATCTCTATGCATGCATATGCATCAAATTAACATTTTTGAAAATTCAGTTGTTTGCAGTCAGCTCTTTTCATGACTACTTATCCTTCCACTGCTTATATTCTAAAATTTTATATTTAATACCAATATTAAAACAATATGGGAAAAGAATGTTCCTACTTTCATAAAAACAGTTTGGTGAATATAATGACTCTTCTTTTGTGATAAACATGTCTTTTCCAGTAGTCATTCTCTCTAAGGTACTTCAAATCCAGGTGGTTTAAGGCAATGTTTCTCAAACTTCAATGTACATAACAATTACCTGGAGAATTTGTTTTAAATGCAGGTTTCCTGCCCCTCTCCAAACATTCTGATTCAGTAAGAGAGTGAAACCCAAGAGCAAGTGACAACAAGCACCCTTCTGAGGATTTTTATACAAGTGATCTGAAGAATACACTTTGAGAAACACTGTTGGGTTTGAATTGACCAAAGAATATATGCAGAGATTCAAGAGACAAGCTTTTTTTTTTGCCATTCACTTCTTTCCTCTAAAAGGAAGTTGAAAGCAGGATTTGAGGAAAATATTTAAGTAAAGCTTAGATTTTTTATCTTTTATTCAGAGTAGTGTTGCAGATGATTGGTTATAGCTGTGATTGGATGAAGTATCAGACTCTTTACGTACGTTATCTCTGAGGCAGGTATTATTGTCTCATTCTGGCAAATTACAACCGAGAGATGTGAAGTAACTTGTCCAAGGTTATACAGCTAATAAATGTGACAGCTGGAATTCAACCCAGGGCTATGTGATCCAAAGCCTATGTCTTTTCTGCAGCCTCTGCCTACCCCTCCTCATCTTCCCTCTGTGCTGCTTCCAGAGACTGTAACCTTAGGAGTAACTTAAATATCTAGAAAGTTCCTTATTCTTATCTTGGAAAATGTATGTTGTTGAAATAAAATAAATAAAACCAAGAAAAATAAATGCTCCAAAGAAAAACAGCCTTAAGAAGGAAAGAAAACTTTACAAAACTGACCAGAACATGCTGATTAATACTTCTCTCTCCATACTTATTACTCTGTATTGATATTCACTGTGCAACATATCTTTCTTTCCCACTTAAAGTGGGAAAGTGAGTTTCTCTAGTTCAAGGTACATGTCTTATCTCTGTTAACTAGCCCCCACTGCCAAATCACACTGACAAGTTGCCCTGTGGTAGATGCCAACACCTTACAAGAATGTCACTATTTATATGTACTAAGAGATATGGTTGAGGACATCGTTCATTATTATTCAATGAACATGTTCTCTACATGACACCCCATAAAACAATTTTTTTTCAAACTGAAGTGTCAGGAAATTTTTTGCTTTGCCTCAGAAATTAGTATGCTCTCTTCTTATGGACAATATGAATCATATAACTTTAAGAATTTATTTTTAGTGTTGCTTCGGTTTCCAGGAATTCAAGAGCCAAATCTGTGGCTCGGCTGAGTATTTCTGTTCTAAATCACCACTGATTTTGGTCTTATAATTTAATTTGTATTTTCCCATTTTTATTTTTTATTTTCTATTTAAATTTTGTATTCTTGTAGGTTATCTCAAATATCTTGTGAATAAATTGTAAATAAAGTCCCAGTGCCTAGCTTTGTTACTTAAGATCATACTAGCTTCTCTAACAGATAACCTCTCAAATCTTAACACAATAGAATTATACTTCTCACATTAATTTCCTTGGCTTAGTAGCTTTCCACACGGTTATTCAGGCTCCAGGCTCTTTTCGCCTTCTGTACCCTCCCTCCTCCAGGATCTTGGAGACATTCAGATTTAACCAGTATATGGGGATCAGACTGGAGGAAGGTACCTCCACCTCTATTCATGTTTCACTGTCAAGAACTAGAAACTAGTTTCCACTTATGTCAGCTGTGCTAGAAATCTAAGAGCTGGAAATCCTGAATGGGCAGCAGCCTCCCAGCACCGAACTGTATTCAATGGAGACGGAACACAAATCTGTGCCGATCACCTAACTAGCCCCACTCTCAACTTAAAAATGTTCCAAAATATGTGTTGGATGATTTAAAGGGATACTTCCATAGCTAGAAACTCCTTATTTGGCAAAAGAGCCATTCTGTATATACACGCCCATGGACCTTGCATTATTCACATGTAATCGACATGTGTATAGTGCTTACATGGTTGTGCCTGTGAATGAAATTTCTTACATAAAACACACTAAAGTCAAGTGTCTTGTGTGACCTCAAAATGCCAATCGAAGTTTCTTGGTCACGGTCATGTAAGCCAACAGAAGGTGTTTGTTAATGACTGGCCTCCAGTTGCTTAATGGAGAACTATGGCCAGTAGGTTGAGCAGATGGCTGGATGATGGTGGGGGAGGTTAGGCTATATGGACCATGAACACAGGTGTCAGTGTGGTGGCAGGAGCTCTACAAAAGGCATCGTGATTCCTTCTAATCCTGCAAACTAACACAATGGGGTAGAGGACCTGAAGATGATCAGCAAAGTCAGACCAAAAAAGATCAAATTACGACATGAGAAGGATCAAGAGCCCTTGAGTTTCCCTCACCAGGCCGGCGATAACTTAAGAGCAAAGTTAATTCCGCAAAATGTCAGACCTTTATATTTTAGGTCAGATTCTGCATATACACAGAAACAGACTTGTCTAACTTTGTTATCAGGATCTTCAACATTTCCTAACACTTCCCCAAACACAGTCCTCTTCTCACACTAGGCCCTACTTCTTCTTAAAAATTATATTGGTTTAAAGGGAAAAAACTATCAAAAATAGAGCATTCTACTTTGGTTCCTTCAATATTCCTTTAGAAACCTAGAAACCACATCTTATCTGGGTTTATTTCTGCAATTGCTGCTCTCAAATCTCTGCTCCCATCCAAGGAGAAATACATAGACATTTCTTTGAGAGCATTCTACAGCTACGGCTGATAAAATTAATTATCATGATTTCACCTGCATTGGATTTCATCTGCAACTGTTCACAAAACAGTTGCACACATATTATTTCATTATATCCTTACAATAATCTTATAAAATAGGATTATTTCCATTTTACAGATGAGGAACTTATAAGGAAGTGGGCTGTTTTGCCCAAACACATTGTGAGTAGTAGAATGACCATACATCCCAGTTTTCCCAAGGCAGTCTTGGTTTATGCCTGTTGTCCTGGTGTATTAATAGCAGTCCCTTTCACCCTTCAAAACATCCCAGTTTTGAAGACAGTCAATTATCGTCAATGGTGAATTCAGGACTAGATCATAGTTCCTTTGACACAAAGAGCATGGTTTAGTGCTCTTTTCACAATATCAAGTTGTTTCCAATTCTAACCAAACATCAGCATTAAGGGGTGTGGGGAGCACAACACTCCCTCCCTCCTTCTGGGTTGCTAGAAATTCATAGAGCAGAACGTTTAGTCAGAGAAGAACAGAACCATGATTTTCCCTTTCTAAGAATTGGGTTAAAGTAAGCACATTGGGATAAAGAAGGAAGGTTGTTCTTTCTTTAACCTCAAGGTAAGCTCCAACATTCATCCTGAGTTTGGAAATCATGTCAGCTCAATTTACAACTAAATTGGAAGAAAGTCCAGAGATTTTCCCCAGACTCATGAATCCATTGTTATTATTCAACACAGGTCCTTTTCTGCAGAGCTACATCAACAGCTAGTCTCATACCACTTCTATCATCCACTGAGAAGGTCCGTTAGTGACACAATTTCCTCATTGTTCCCCATACCACTGGGTAAGGCCAGAACGTGGCATATTTTTCTTTCCTCAAACAGTTAGTCATAGTAGCCAATTTAATGTCAATTAATAACTGAGTCATTTGCTGCCACATGCAAGAAGGAATGTAGCTACCTATCCGAGAATAAATGTGAAAACCAGACTATAATGATCTGGAAGCTGAACCCAGGTAGCGATGAGACAAACAGAAGGAATATGCTCTACCTTGCAACATGTTTTCTTTTCATTTCTTTATGCTCATCACTGGTTAAATGCCCCAGAATTCAATTCCTCTTTCCATCTGCACACCTTCAGGAGGAAGTGGCTCCCCATGAAGCAGGGAGGGAGAGCAAATCAAACAAATGGCAATAAAAAGCCACTTCATGAAGCCAGAATAGACTTCTGTCTGAAGGAAATGGCAGCACTGAAGCTTTTTATGAAAAGTACCTTTGTTCCAATAGTTTTTCAAGAACAAAAGTGTATCTTCACACTTTTGTCATTATATTTATGAACTGTAAATCCTCATTTTATGGAAACACTCCAGGATTTCAAACTCTTAAATCAACCTGGTAAATCTCCAACCTCAGGAGTTCAGTTCAAGGAAAACCCCTTCAAAGATACTGACATTTTATAAGGAACTTCGGGAAAAACAAACAATGAGAGTTTTCAATGTACGTTTTTTTGTTACCCTGAAGGCTTGTCATGGGAGACAGCTAACATGTAGAAAGAATAAAGACTGCTGCTGAGACTGCATTTTCTGAGCCCCAGGTCAATATGACTTAAACAATAACAGTAAAATGGTCTCTCAGGAAATTTGGTCTGGGGCCCCTAACAAACCACCATTGTTTCCTTAGAGGACTATTTTACTTTTATATCAGGGTATCATGATGTTGGATATACAAGTAAACTTTTGAAAGAGAGAAAAATGACTCTTTAGAAAATCCATTTGCAATTGCAAAGTACTTTATAAATATTGTAAGCTTGAGGTTTCGCCTCCCTTAAAATATTTCCCATTCTCTGCTGGACACAGTCCTGTTATAGTGGTTGTATCTCCACAAAGTGTATGCCAATGTCTACTAATGACGCCATTTCAATACACCCAGCCTCACCAATGTTTAGCCAGCTGGTAGCCCACATCAGCCAATCCAAATATTTCATTGTTGGATGAAATAGTTTCACAGGCAACCACAGGTCTTGGGCATGTGAATTTTATTAAGGCTTATTCCACAGACTAGGACAAAACAGAACACAGAGCAGTTTGCCCTGAGTTGCTGAGTGAGACTCATTGCAAACAATTTCCACCCATTCGCTGAACAGTGTCCAAAAAATTATGGTCCTCATGGAATTTTGAGTTGTGGAGGTATGTAGAAGTGATTAGAGTCCTGAGAGCCAGTAGAAACTGTGTCTTTGTCTGGTAGTGGGAAGGCCTTAGTTCATGAAGTGCTTAACAGAGGTGGAGGCAAGTGTCTGTTAATCCCCGAAATAAGAGAATACATAGAAACTATATAATGAAATGCCGTCTTCCTCTGGCCAGTGTACAGTGGTAGCTATGTCAGGCAGTAACGCTCTATTTCTGCAAGTCTACACTGAGCTCACTTAATGACATTATCAACAGCGTGTCCTACACTCACTCCTACATGGGGCATCTTCTGTGCTCTTGAATGAAAGACTCCCCTTTCATAAGCCACTATGGAAACACATCATTTCCCATAGCTTCTCCATGTTGTCATAACTGCTTTGGGGAATGTCTTTATCAGCCACTAGAGACTCAGCGCTGGAAGAGAATTCCAGGGCTATCCTTAGATCTACTTACCGAGAGGGCTTTAATGTGCTCAGTGGTGTCACCAACACATAAAAACAGTCAAACACTTTAACCAATTCCTTTGGAAAGGGAGTGAAGAACCTTACAAGGGAACTGGGCTCAGACTCTGGAAATTCAAATTCAAAAAGTGTACAGACAACATGGAAATGCAACACTAGTGTCAGCTAGGAGGGGAACAGTCAAAGAGAGCAAGGATGTTCAAACAATAAATCTGGTTTAGAAGAATCAGTGAGGTGTTGGCTACACAGAGAAACGGGGGCCAAGAGTCAACCATAGGAGACTCTGTTTCCCTTTGCTGCTACTGACTTGTGCGTGAAGTGTCTGGACACCCTCAGCAGAGTTAAGCATCCTCCACACCCACTCAAGGTGATGTCTTAGGCTTGAAACCTTCTATCAATGTGGACATATGCCCAATATTCTACTTTTCTTTGATTTTTATTATGCGTTTATGAATCTTGTCCCTGCACCCCAAATTATAATCACTTTAAGGTCACAAACTATATAAAATATGTCCTTTGGATCCCACACAAAACTTAACAGAGTACGCTGAAGGAAACAGAAGAGCAAAAACGTCCACGCATTCAATAGATTGAGTTCCATGAGGACAGATGCTGTAAGAGCTTTTCTGCTCACTGTTTTATACCCACGACTTGGCACAGAAATGCATAGTACATTTTTCTGTGGAATATGCCAGATTTGTCAAATGAATTTATGACTATTAATACATATCTGACAACATTTATATACTTCTACCTGCGTTTTAACGTATTAATACATAGTACCTATTTTCCCATTTAGTAACCTTTCTTCTATAACTGACTTGGCAGTTCGGCATTTATTGCACGAATGGACCATGCAAAATACTACACATGCTTTCCATCTTTTTTCATCTCCCTCATCTTGCTTTCTCTTTTTTCTGATGACCAGTCTCTTTAAAAATTCACATAGGAAAGTCTTTAGCCTTTTGGCTAGAAAATTTTTTTAAAGCCAAATCGCTTCTGAGGACAGCTGTGGGGTTTTTGATTGTTTTTTAAGAAAACATTGTAAAGTTTTAATGTGTTACATGTATTTATTTTAAACCTTCTTATTTTTGCATAATTATAGACACCTGCAGTTGTAATGGCAGACAGAGGTCCTGTGTACACTGTACCTAGTTCCCCTCACCCGCTGCCTGCAGGTGAGAATATCCTGCAAAACTACAGTACAGTATCACAACTGGATCTTGACACTGATAAGTCAATATTCTGAACATTTCCATCAATTCCTCCTATTGTACTTTCACACATTCTCTTCCTTCATGTCCCGCTCCCTCCTTAAACTCTGGCAACCACTAATTTGTTCTCCATGTCTAAGTTTTGTCCTTGATGACTATTATATAAGTGGAATTATACAGTGTGCAAAAACTTTGGAGATAGGCGAGATAGGCTTTTTCACTCAGCATAATTCTCTGGATATTCACCCAGGTTACTTCTTTTTGCGGTATGCGGGCCTTTCACTGTTGTGGCCTCTCCCGTTGCGGAGCACAGGCTCCGGATGCGCAGGCTCAGCGGCCGTGGTTCATGCGCCCGGCCGCTTTGCGGCATGTGGGATCTTCCCGGACCGGGGCATGAACCCGTGTCCCCCGCATCGGCAGGTAGAGTCTCAACCACTGCGCCATCAGGGAAGCCCCCAGGTTACTTCTTGTATCAACAGTTCGTTCTCAGTTCTCTTACTGAGTAGTATTCCATGGTATGGATCTACCACAATTTGCTTAACTACTCATCCATTGAAGGACATCTGAGTTGTTCCAGTTTGGGACTGCTATGAATAAAGCTGGTGTAAACATTCGTGTACAGGTTTTTGTGTGAACATGTCTTTACTTCTCTGGGATAAACAGCTTAGAGGGCAAAGGACAATTGTTGGATCGCATGGTAGTTGCATGTTTAGTTTATTAAGTAACTGCCAAATTGTTTTCCTGAATGGCTGTATCATTTTACTTTCCCATCAGCAGTGTATGAATAATTCAGTTTTTCCACATTCTTGTCAGCATGTAGTGTTGTCAGTATTTATTTCAGCAATTCTGATAGGTGTGTAGGGATAGCTCACTGTTTTTTTAAATTAGTAAACTGTGTTTTTTAGAGCAGTTTTAGGTTCACAGCAAAGTTAAGTGCAGATTCTGGCGTTTCCACGTGCCCACTGTCTCTACACCACACTGGTACATTTGTTACAACTGACGAACCTACACTGACACATCATTATCACCTGAATGTTAGTGTTCGCTCTCAGTGTTGTACATTCTATGGTTTTGACAAATGTATAAGGCGTGTATCTGCTATTGTAGAGTCATACAAAATCGTTTCACTGCCATAAAAATCCTTTGTGCTCCACCTATTCATCCCTTTCTTTCTCTAACCCTTGGCAACCAATAATCTTACCATCTCCGTAGTTTTGCCTTTTCTAGGATGTCATGTAGTTGGAATCATACAGTATGTAGCCTTTTCAGTTTGGCTTCTTTCACTTAGAAATACATACTTTCAGTTTGCTCCGTGTCTTTTCATGGCTTGATAGTTTATTTCTTTTTAGTGCTGAATAATATTCTGTTATCTAGGTGTACCACAGTTCATTCACCTACTGCAGGGCTTTTGATTGCTTCCAAGTTTTGGCAATTATGGATAAAGTTGCTATAGATATTTATGCATAGGTTTTTGTGTGCACATAAGTTTTTAATGCATTTGGAAAATACCAGACTGCTGGATCATATGGTAAGAAACTGCCCAATTGTCTTCCAAAGTGGCTGTGTACCATTTTGCATTCCCATCAGCAATGAATGAGAGCTCCTGTCGCTCCACATCCTCGCCAGCATTTGTTTGTCACTGGTTTGGATTTGAGCCATTCTAATAGGTAGGTAGTAGTATCTCATTATTGTAAGTCCCCTACATATGAACCTTCAAGTTGAGAACTTTGAAAGATGCGAACGTGCGTTTACATGTCCGATCACGTAAGTTAGTTCCCATGTCCGGTGTACATTGTCACATGCGGGCATCCTCTACAAGTGGTTGTGCTTTTGTGTACTTTACTGTGTGGTACTGTATAGAGTACAGTAGTACAGTATCTTTATTTCAAGCTAGATCTGCAGGAGGACGACTTCACTGAACTCCTTGCTGTGCAACACGAGGAGCTTACTAATGAAGACTTAACGGAATTGGAGGCACAGAGAAAGGACGAAGAGAGACAAGAGGAAGAAGTAACTGAAGAACCGAAGAGATTCACGATATAGGAAATGGCAAGGGGATTTTCTTTATTTGAGGAGGCACTGTTAGTTTTTAAGACACAGGACCTGAAAGGAGAACAGTACATGAAGGTTACAGCAGCCGTTCAGAATGCAATCCCATGCTACTGTGTCATCTATGATGAGAAAAAAAGAGCTACTACTCAAACATCACTGGATTGTTTTTTCAAATGGGTAGATAGAATTGAATCTAGCAAGGAACCAGAACCTGTGCCATCAATGTCAGATGTGAGTGAAATTGCAGCTTGTCCTTCGTCCCCTATTGCTGACGATCCTTCAGCTCTACCATCTCCCACTTCCTCTCCCTCCTCCAGTCAGTAACTCTTCTTGCCTGTTCACTCGATGCCAGCCCGTGTGCCAGCTGCTGTACTCTATGACTGGACTTTTCGAGGTACTGTACTGTGAGATTAAACATGTTTTCTTTATTTTTTGTGTTTGCTTGTTTTTTATGTATTATTTGTGTGAAAGGTATTATAAACCTATTACAGTATGGTAGTATATAGCCGATTGTGTTAGTTGGGTACCTAGGCTAACTTTGTAGGACTTATGAACAAATTGGACTTACAAACATGCTCTCGGAACAGAACTCGTTCGTATGTAGGGGACTTGCTGTATTGTTTTAATTTAAATTTCCCTGATGATATATGATGTGAAGCATCTTTTCATATGCTTATTTTCCATCTACATATCTCCTCTGGTGAGGTGTCTGTTAAGAGGTTTTTGCCCCTTTTTTTTTTTTTTTTGCCCCTTTTTTAATCTAGTTGTTTGTTTTCTTATGGTTGAGTTTTAAGAGTTTTTGGTGTACTTTGGATAAAAATTCTGTATCAGATGTGTCTTTTGAAAATATTTCCCTCCAGTCTGTGGCTTATTTCCTCATTCCCTTGACATTGTCTTTCACAGAGCAGAATTTAATTTATTAAAGTCTAGCTTATCAATTATTTCTTTCATGGGTCATGTTTTTGGTATTGTATCTAAAAAGTCATTGCCATACCCCAAATCATCTAGTTTTTCTCCTATATTTTCCTCTGGGAGTTCTATAGGCTCTGATAAAACCCCAGCAGGTTAGACTCTGATAACACAGATTCTCCTGAGGACAGGCTTTGTTAAGAACAGAATACTCTGGCTATTTCAAAATGGTGACTTTTCCCCTTCTCCTGCCAGAAGCACGAAGGGATTTTTCTCTGGTATTCACTGTAAAAACATGGTAGAGTTCCTGGAAGTGAAACTCACAAAAGTGTTGGAGTCCCCCTCTAACTGTGTTACCCTGGAGTTTTTAACTCACACTTGTCCACACTGAGCTCCAGCAATTTGTGAATTACAGTTCAGGTTGTCCTGCACAGGTACTGAGTCCCACGGAGATTTTTACTCATGGATACCTGCGCCAATAAGTTGTAGTTCTCTGTATCTTCCTGTCTGTCTCTCCAATATTGGGGGCTGCAGTTTTTCCTATGATCTCACTTCTCTGGCAGATCTAACAGGAGTTGTCGATTTTTCAGTTTGTTCAAATTTTTACCAGTTGTTAGGACAAAGTGGTAACTTCTAAGCTCATTTTATACCAGATCAAAAACCGGAAGTCTCTCATTGTAGATTTAATTTGCATTTTCCTGATGGCTAATGCTGTTGAACATCTTTTCATGTGCTAGGGTCAGTTTAAACCACACTAACTTTTAGTGATAACTAACTTTTCTAACTAAAAAGAATAACTGCATTCTCAAAGTTTTCACCGAAGGAGACTAGACTACTCAGATCTAGAGTCATGTGTCTGCTGGAAAGACAACCGTTTACTCACTGAGAGCTTCTTGTCATCGTAAATGGTATCTTCTCCTGTAAGCATAATGGTGTTTATTGACCTGCATTAACCTCTCTAAGAGATGACTCGCAGCTTGACAACAGAACTCTAGGTGGGAAAGAACATCATTTTCTTATTTTATGGAAGTAATAGACACCCAAATGTAGGCCAATGAAAGGTGGAGCTAGGGGAACTCGGTTTTAAATCCCTAAAATCTCCCATAAGAACTGTAAGCCCTATTATGGTATAGTTTATTGTTACATGCATCAGGCCATTGCCAGTAAAACAAGAGCTGCAACTGCTACAGATTTTAAAAGCTAAAAATTATTATGTGAGGGAAGAGTTTGTCCTGTCACAGCCTTAGCCTTACACAAAGCTCTCAGTGTATATAAAGCCAGTATGGCAAATGCCACATCTAATTACAACCCAGCAGTTCAGTTTTCTTGATTCTAATGATCTATTTCCCATTTTACCCAGACTTCCCCAATTCACATTTTAACAGTGAATTTTCAGGTATGAGGTGTTCTCTGACACTTGGAAATTATTTAAATATCTTTATAGTTGCTTTTGGATTAGTTTTGGCTTCTTCATGGATATATATATATATATATATATATATATATACACACACACACACACACACACACACACACATACATATATACATACACACACACACATATATATTCATTGGCTTGAATTTAACAATGCAAGAGAGATTCAATCATTCTTTAGAGCTCAGGAATTGCAGCCTGCTTCATCAGACACACAAAAGCCGAACTAACCCAAAATACATATAATGCAGGGTCAAATCAGAAGAATCAGGAGGGCCAAGAGATGCAAACAGTTGCAATTGTCCCCTCCAACCCTGAGGAAATTGTTGAGGGCTCTGGTAGAACAATCTGTTGTTTATCTGTATTAGTCACTCATATCCCACTGCACACATATTATCCAATACAGTGGATGCACTTGGTCCCCTTGCCAGTTTATTTTTCGTTTGTGATTAAGGAACATGTTTGGTCCTTCTCCTTCTCCATTGACATTCTGTCTATTTTGTTTTGTTTTGTTTTGTTTCATTTTTTAAGATGTTGAGGAGAACATAAGCTTATAAAAATGGGCAGCAGAGTTTAGAAAATAAAGAAGTATGTAAGAATAACTGTCAAATATGGAAGTGATTTTAAGTAAGGACTCTTGTAGAATTCTAATATCCTAGAAGGGTCTAGATAGAAAAAGTAACATCAACTAAGACTGAATGGGGTGGCAGAAACACAAGTTGGCAATCTAACATCTATTCTTTCCTTCTTTTTTTCTTACAAAGAATTTATTTTCCTGCCTCCCTCACAGACGAAGGTGGCAAATGAGATAGAAGCAGAAATTATTAAGTGGCATTTCTGAGAAAGCATTTTTGCCAGGAAATGAGAATGATCACCGTATCTCCAGCATCCATGTTGGACTCATGAGGAGAAAAAAAAGCGTATCTTAGAGATCTGGGCCAAGATATCCTAGAGGTGCCAAACCAAGACAGCAAATGCCTACCTGAACATTTAGGAAAAATAAACTTCTGTGTGACGAAGCCACTTTTGTCTGAATATTCTGTTATTGGTAGCAGAACCTAATCCTTTCTGATACTATTGGTAATGGAAAAAATTCAAACCCCATTTGCTGACCTTGAGGAGAAAGTTTAACTCTTATTTGAAAGCAACCAATAATAATTCCACACTTACCCTCAATGGAGAAGAGTATTTCTGACTAATATGTGAATATATAATAAAGATGTTATATGCTGACATGTATGAATCTTGAAATAGGAATAAGGATAAAGTTAGGACTGAAAAAAACATAATGAGAGATTCCTAAGAAGTCTTTAGAATGATGGACTGACCTGTTGATTTGACCAACTGGAAGAGGCCATCTGGTTTAGAGGTTACACATGTAACTTCTACGAGTTCAAATTAAAATTGTTCATGGTGCAAGCAACATCAATGAAAAGAAATTAAAATGTTATATTATTCATGGTATTTATGAAATAGTCTTAACTGATCATTCTGACTAACAAAGACATTTTTTATCTATATTTTAAGAGGGACCTCAGAAGTGATTCCTTGAACTTCCATGGTAACTGGTAACTACTGGGAAATTATCTTTGCAATGACTTTAGTTATGTTAGTTATGTCTTCTGTTGGGTTTATCTAGTTTGTTTGAAGTTCAAAAACTAAATCATTATGTTGAACATTTACCAAAAGAAAGTCAAAACTTTTATTCAGTTATCTGGCTATAATGAGAAGAGAGAAAGAAAATAGTCTGATTTATGAAAATCTGTACTTCAATCCTCCAGGCCACTACTTGCCTTGTTGGACAATTTTCTTATTAGCCTTTAAAACTTTTAATACAAGATAAAATAAGTCATGGAATTAGTTTCAGGGAAAAAAAAATTTCCCTTAGCCACACAGGAGGCAAAGGTAATTTCCTCTGGATAACATTTTCAATGGAACCTTTGTGTTTTGATATGATTTAAAAAAACGTTAAATCTAATCAGGCAACTCTGCTCTTTAATTACTATTATTACTTGTGTAGAAGTATAAAATTTAGGTTAAATCATTAGCAGTTAATCCTCTGAGCTAGATACTATCTCTGTAATGAAATACATCTATGCAGCAAAGGTTTTGCTTTTTTAATATTAACTGGGAAATTAAGTAAGAGAGAAGATTGTAGTTATAAACAATTATTCCCACTAATAATAATTATTCTATATCATACATGTACTACACCCCAGGCACTCTATTAAGGACTTCACTTTTAAAACTCTAATTTCAAATCCCTAAAAGGTAAGTACTATTATTAGCATCCCCGTTTGACTACCAAAGCAGGCAACTGAGGCCAGAGAGGCTTTGTATTTTCCCGAAGTCACATGGTTAGTGGAAATGTCAGAGGGGCACCTAAATGCAGTCTGTCTGATTCCAAACCCACGAACTAATCACTACATGATACTGCTTAGACATTGAGGGGTCACATGTTATACTGGAAAGTAGGTTTAAAATTTCTGCAAATGAACATGGAAACTTAAATGAATGAAAAGGAAAACATAGCTTTAGACTAAAGGATGACTGAAAAATTAGTCTGTATTTTGAAGCCATATTGAATGAGTCAGGGGCAAACTCAGCATGTTTTGTCATTGATGAGAGACAGTGTCTACCTGGCAGATGAGCTAATATATGTAAGATGTAGACATTTGATTTCTCAGGAAGTTTAGTCTTAAATAAACTAGCTCCTCCCTCCCTCCCTTCCTGTCTTCCTCAATAGAAGCCATCTTAAAATATAGCAAGACTATGAAATTAAAGTTTCATCTCCTATCCCATGGCAATTCTGGCATCCAAAAATTAAAATAAAAATCAGTTCCTAATTGTTTTTCTCTTTGATCAATATAAATTGTTTTTGCTGCAGACTTTGGCACACCACTTTGTCCGCTCCATAGACCATGAGTATATGAGATCACAATAAGATCTTATTGAACAAAAGCTGCAGAGACAGCTGGAGTTCTAGTCCTGCTTCTGTACTAAGACACTTAGTCTCTCAGAGGGTCTCTCTGACCCTCAGTTTTCTTATCTATAAAGTGAAGTCGTTGGACTGTATGAATTCTATCTCCTCCAGCAGCAAGATTCTATACTTTCTCTGAAGTGTCACTTAAACAAATTTTCAGTGTGGGTTAGAAGATTTCCTCACACACTTTTCTCAACTTGGGCACCCCTCCTCATGATGCCTCCCTACACGTCGCCCTTCCCACGCCTTTAGACAACCATCGCCCAACCATCTTGTGCATAAGATCAGCTCCAGAGCAAAACTTGCTTGTGGTTTGGTGCTCTGGGCAGCACTATGATGAGATGTAAGTGACCGAAGGCGTTTTTAAGATGTCAGTAGGGGTAAGTCAGGGTAGAGTTTAAAGAGCAGAATTCATCAGAACTACACTAGTGTACTTACGATCAACAAGCACATTTTCTTACGCAACTGAAGCCAATAAGCAGGAGTGCGAGCAAGGAGGGTTAAGGATGCGAAATCAGGTGTCTTGATGCTTCAGGAGTAAGTTTACCTCTCAGGACTCAGAGGAGAATTGCATCACTGAATTCCCGTGGAGAAAGAGAATCCAACTCACATGATAAAAAAGACTTTCATAAGGGACCATTTACAGAGGTGTAGGCTGGGTGAAGAGAGACCAAAAACGATGCTGGAATCTCTTAGGAACTAGCAATACAGGAAGGCCTTATCATGCCTAGACCTGAAGGGGCAGGAGAGATATCAGCATTGAGAAGCCCAATGAGAGAAAGAGCCAGGGAGAAGGGCCCATATAATAGGACCTCTAGTGGTGGAGGGGTGCACCCAAGGCCAGAAAACAGCCCAAAGCAGGCAGGACACAGGAAAAAAATGACCTACCCTTTGTCATGCTGCCTTCCTATCTCCTGGTGGTGCCTATCATTGGCCAAGGATAGTCTTCAAGGAGCCCTGGTAACAGTGCTTAGGCATCAGTGTCTTACAGCCCAGAGTAGGGCAGGGAACAGCAGGGAATGGATCTGACTCATGCAGGGGGCTGGTGTGCAAAAAGCCAGCATGGGTACTAAGATTTTCCAAGATAAGTTTTAGTACAATTGGATTATTTTTCATTCCTAATGGAGAGCTGAGTATAAAGAAATGACAGTATGATTTAGCAGTCTATTTTTCCTCAGTGATTTTTATGGGTAACTTCCTTTCGATTCATTTTCATTTTGATTTTCCATTTTTATTGGCACTTAGCTGTTAATGAGGAACTGTACCATTTCCCTCTAATTCTTTCTTTGTCTTGTTTGATACTTCTCCACATTAGGGTTTTGTCAACCACTGTCTAGCACTGGTAGCCACTGGCCAAATAGACACGTCTCTTTACTCTGTTAAAGCTTAACATGCGAAACAGTGCAGATCGCCTTCTGTCCTCTCATTTTGAGATGTTCTAAAAGTTAGCAATTCTGACTTTTAGGTTTAAGGAAAAGTGAATTTAGCCTAGGAGAATATGTACTTAACATTAAAGTGTGGGCACTATTTCTGGGTTCCTATTTGCTGTCTCTGAAGCATTTGTCATGCCTTGGGAAGAAAGGTAATTAAAACATGGAGAAGCTATTTCCCAATGAACCGCTACATAGACTATATTGCTCTTCCTAAGCATGATATTTTGGATTATTCTAGAACATGATGTTGAAGTGTGAACAGACTAGGAATAAAACTGAGTCCAGTGTGTGCCAAGTTTGGGCAGTTTATAAACCCAGTGGAGCTTGTTGTTAACATATAGCTTGGCAAACTCACTCATGGTCTGAGCTGCAAGTTGGACTGTTTTCTATCTCTTTGTAGCCTTTAAGATTCTGGGATTGAACCAGAGATGTCAGCTTGGTTTAGTGAAACAGAATCCAGCTCCCTCTTCGATGCCTTCAGTTTCTTAGGGGAAAATTAGCTATAATTTAAACTACATTATATTTACATATATATATATCCAAAATTGTTAAATGAAAAGAAATTTTCAGGGTATTAGCAAGACTTTAAAGTCACCCTTGGATCATACAGTAGACCTATTTGGTTTTATATTTTACCATTCTTTCTTCCTTTACTCTCTTACCATGTAAACTAACTTCTAGAAATATATTTCAAATTTCGGATAACTAATCCAACAACAAAGACAATTTGAAAAGATAGAAAAATATTTATTCCTTTTCACTTATAATTGTGTCACTCAGTCTTCTTTGTATCACTTGAGCTAAATAGTTCTTAACATAGTAGCACAGGAAGACATACAAACATATAAACAAACATATAAACATATGAGTATCGGCTTTCCAATTGTAGAGGAAACATTTAGAATAAATACAGAATTCCTGTGTTCACCATCCAGAAGGAGAGAGATGAAAGATTTAAAATACCATGGGAAAAGGACTATAAAAGATACATTCCCAAGGAGGTCTGAGGATGAAGCCTGGGGAGTCAGATGTGGCTTCATTGAGGTACCACCTTTGGGGATGGGCTTTAAAGGATAAATAAAAGTTTGCTTAGTAAACAGGAGAGAAAAGGCATTCCAGACAGAGGGAATGGCATCTTCAGGGAATAGTTCTGCTCCTTAGAATGTGGCCTTTGCAGAGAGGGAATTATGAGAAATAAGGCCAGGCATAGGCGGAAGCCAGATCAGGAAGTGTGTTTTGTGCCTGGCTGAGGAGGTTGATATTTATCTGTTAAACAGTGTTTAAGCAACTGTGATATATTTTTAACTATATATTTGTCTTGATTACATAAATTAAATTTATTAAGAGATTTACAAAAAAATCTCAAAAGTTTCAGAATAGTTGAGGAAAAGGTGAAAATCCGCTTGATCATAACCTCCATTGTTTGTATGTTAGTATATTCATCCAGAGTTTTTCAGTGCAGAGGACTGAGCTAAATCACACCTGATTCCTGACCTACAGAAATGGAGATAATAAATACTGATGTTTCAAGCATTAAATTTGGGTGTCATGTATTAGACAGCAATATAGAACTCTAATATACACTTCCCCTTCCTGCCTAATATCTTCACAGCAAAGTTTGATTCCAGCTGTGGCTACGGCAGTTGGCTTCTCACAGGTATAAGCTGACAGCACCTCCCCTTAGTTGTCTCGTTTGTTTTGCACTTCGTGCCCCAAAACTTCTGACACTACAGGTATAAGACTCCTGTGGGAACTTGCTCACCATTACACATGTACAAACCTGTGTAGGAGGGGAAAATTAATTTTCCCAGTACTCTTCTAGGTTCTGTGGCTGAGACCCTACCTCCCCCATAATAAAAGACAGATTAACAGGAGAAAAGAAAAATAATGTTGATTATGTACACCCCACAAAGATATGAAACTCCAAAGGCTGCCAGACAATTGAGGCTTATATGCCATCCTGAGCTAAGGAGAGGGATAGGGTCTGGGGCTTCAAGTGAGGGAAGGTAATTCATGGGAAGATGAAAAGAGGAAGTTTGGTAACCAAAATTGCCCTGCCCTGCAGATAAGTCTCTCAGGGGAAAAAGTGATCTCTGGTAATATCTTCTTTCCTGGTACAGGCCCCCATTCTAATGTAAATTTCCCTTATGAAAGGGGTATTACTACTCTTGTTTTCAGAGTTTCTCCTTTATGTGTAATCCCTCAAAATAATCAGCTCAATAGTTTCCTTAGGCCAAAGAGGCCTATTTTGGGATGGCCAATTCTGCTACCTGGAAGTACAAGGGAGTTAGTCCTTATGGGGCAACTCTAGACCCATGTAGGACAGGAGCCAGCAGAATCATCATCCCTCTGCTGCTGCACAGAGGACGGTTGTGACAGTCTACGTAGACCCCCAGAAGGCCCCAGTGCTGTCAAGCACCAGGTGCTCACAGTGGTGACCAAGTCAGTTATGCATCCTTTATTGGCTTTCCCTCCCACCTGTTAACCTCTTCTCAGAGAGAAATTACTAAAGCTCTTGTCTCAGGCTCTGTTTTTGGTTGGGGTGTGGGAGCCCAAGCTAAGGTACTTTGTCTCCTCTTAGCGTGGTGTTACCAGGTCAAGGACTTGCTAGAATATTGATGGTTCTATTTCTTATATACTGAAGAAGCAAATTTCTAGCATAACCCAGTAAACATATACTCTTCCTTTGGCTTATTATTACACATGTCTCTCATCTCTTTTTCATAGCATTTTCACCTCACAGGCACAAAACCTATTCAGCCCAATATTCTCTCTGACAGACTTTGCTACAACAGCATGTACACTCCGTTACAACTCAAATACACTGTCCTCTTGGATCAAAATGTAGTGGCCCAACTTGAAATGTTTGCAGTTCATCTGCCTATCATGTGCACCAACTGAAGACCTCTAGCAAATATATTTAAGTTAATTTCATAGTGCGGTTTGGCTCCCAGTTTATTCTTTTGTTATTTTTACAGAAATATGAGTAAAAGAACACCTCTGATTACTGCTAGAATCGTATCTGGACAACTGCATGTAAACTCTGAGATATCCAGTCTATCTCAGGCAGTTTCCCAAACATTACTGGTTCCTGTAGAGTTTGTATAATGCCTGACAGCTCTCTGCAGAAAGAAGGTCAAATCCCAGATCCTAACCCCATGGTCTGTGCCCCAGAATCCAGATAATATTTTTTTGCAAAAGCTGTCTGTGTCTGTGTATATCTATGTGTGAGAGAGAGCATTTTACAACTGACCTTTCAAGAAATTCCACAGATCTATTTTTTTAAGAAAAATGCAATGCCTCTCTCAGCATTTCCTTATTTAGAAAGAAAAAAGAAAGAAAATTAGTTTTCATTTAAAATCATTGGCAAAATTTCCAAGAATGATAAAAGACTCCTAAATAAAATGTATTTATTCTTGGATTATATAGCTCTCTCTTTCCCTTCCTGATCTCATGCTGAGATAAAACTTTTAATTCTCTCTCTCAACTCTGCTTAGTTTTTATCCCCAAAACCAAGTTGATTGGCTCTCAACTCTACTCGATTTTTTATCCCAAGACTAATGAGGAATTAAAGTAGAAGGGAGAATTGGAGAGATTTTCCAAACTAGTCTAAAGAGGCTATTGAAATTGCCTCTGAGCCTCTGAGAGCAACTTGGGGGCTTCTAAAGAATTAAAGTATAAATAAGCAATTTTTCACATAGCAACAAGCTTGCTGTGGAGACTAAATGAGTAGCACAACAGCTTGTGGTCATGTATAAATTTGTTCTTTTCTTATCTTTCTTTGTCCTTTGTCCGAAACGGCAAACTCATTCTTAAAGGGCCAGATACTAAATATGGCTTGTGAGCCAGTCTCTGTCGCAACTGCTCAACTCTGTCCTTGTAGATTGAAAATAGCCAGAGACAATATGTAAACACATTGTGTAGCTGTGTTCTAATAAAACTTTATTTAAAAAAGAGGGCCAGCCTGCTAACTATCTTTTTCCAATCCATGGTCTAGAACAAGAAACTTAAAGAACAACAGAGTGAGGTTACATTGTTTTGTCTCTATGCCATCCTTTCGTCCCAGTGACCCAACCACTATATTTTAGTTTATTAAAATATATGGAAAGAGGAGAGATGTCGTTGTGGTACATATGGAAATAAGCACATAACTCTGAAAAACTTCCAGAACATGAAACAGGGCTGTCTACACTGATGGATCATCCAAGTTCAGCTTCACAGTGTGTCTGCTGTACTTTGGAAGTTTAAGAAAAATGCTGCTCTATGTAATGGATAGCTGTGTCAAACACAGAAGTAAATAAAAATGCAAATGCAGCACTGCCTCATGCAGATAATGGTTAAATAAAACTATTTCTAAAATAAGTATCTCCTTGACCAAAATAGATATATTCCAGTCTCACAGTAATCAGTATGCTGTCATCCATTCCACAATACATAGCACAGCCCAGTATGTCTGACATGACATAGATAGGCCGAGGTAACAGTCAATATTTCTTCCCTCTCTGCCTCATCTAAGGTTTTGTAAAAGATCTTTACAGTCATGTGAACCTCTGAAATCATAAGTGGAAAGTGTTATACAATCTTTTCTCAGGAGAGTATTCATAACTCTCAACAGCTTCTCAGAGAACTCCATGATCCCAAAGTAAGAAAAATCACATCATTAATGAATAAGTGGGAAAAAATGAAACTGTTCACCAAACCTAAATTTTAGTCCAGCTTACAGGGTACGATTGGAAGGTAGAAAGGCTAAAAACACTCAAGTCAAAATATCCTCTCCATTGAAACCTCAAATGTCACTATGACTTGATACCTTTGTGTTCATTATTATATTTTATTTCAGCTCCGTTTTTAAAACGTCATTTGTTTTAAAATGTTCTTTAAATATGGAACTTGCTTGTGATGAGACTTCACACACACAAAACAAACAAACAAAGAAAAACTATGGGAATTCTACTTCTGCACCAGGATACAGAGAGCTCAGAGAAGGGCTGCCAGTTTTAGCAAATGAAAATATAGTATACTCAGTTAAATTTAAATTTTGTACGGGATTATATTTACACTAAAAAGATTAATCATTGCTTATCTTAAATTCAAATTTAACTGGGTGTTTTGTATTTTATCTGCTGAGCTTAGCTGGAAGGAATATTACTCACAGCATTGCAATGAAAAATAGCTAAACTAGCTTCAAATTCATGACATTTTTTTAACCTATCGGGGAACTGCAGTTGCAGAACAAATAACTTGCTCAAAATTTTACGAGAAACAGGCACCTACTGGCAGAGAGGAGACATAAGCACTCACTAACCCAGGTTAAAAGCAACCACACACCAGTGAGGCTTCAGCTAGAATAACTGATGAATTGCTGAAGGCAGGACAGGACTGGGTGGACAGCATGAAACAGCTGAGAGCCACAGAAATTGGGAGAGTCCATACCCTCAGTCCTTTTTTTTTCCTATAAACCCCACTGGATGCTCATCCACAAAAAAGAAAAAGTCTTAAGAAATATCAATTCTAATGCAAACCTGGGAGAGGAGAAGAGGAGCCCTGTGGGAGAAGCAGGACTCCAGTCTCCCTATGGAACAAAAGTCTTAATCTTTGGGGAAGGGGGGAAATAACAATGATGTTTTCCTTAGGACACAGATGAAAACTTGCAGTGGGAGGAGGGAAATAGAAAAAGGTTAGTCCTATGTTAGGGGCAGGAATACACACTAGGCCCCAAATTACAGTCAGAGAAGGGGTAGTAGAATTGAGAAGGCCACACTCCTAAGACCCTACCTAAGACTGAGATTTAGTTATAACAATAGAGGATGTTCCATTCCACTGTCCTCCACCACCAAGGAAAAAGTTCAAATAACAAGTAACAAGAATACTGTGGGGAGAGGGACATCAGAGGAGCAAGAATGTACAAAGAGATCCTCCTGAGGTAAAGTAGAAAGAGAAGACTTAGAGTGCAGGGCCAAACTGACACTGCTCTCCAAACTCTCAGATTAAACACAAGGCATCCACATTTGAAGCCTGTGGGGCATTGAGGGTAACCATAGCAACAACAAATTTCAAACCAGCCCAACTGCTCATTAGATTTACTCCAATGCCCACATTAAAGACCTAATGAAAGGAAAAGTGTGTCTATTTCCAGGCATAAAAACAATTTACCTCAGTCTTTCCTACCTTATACAAGACATTCGGCTTTCAAAAAATATTATGAGGTATACAAAAAGGAAAGAAAGAAGACACAAAGCAAAGCAATAATCAGAACCACATTTAGGTATGACACAGATGTGGAAACCATCTGATAGGGAATTTTAAAATAATGGTGATTAATATGTTAAAAGCTCTGAAGAAAAAAGTAGGCAACATGTAAGATCAGATGAGTAATTTCATCAGGAGAGAGAAACAATCAAATGAAAATGCTAAAAATGAAAAGCACAGTAACAAAGTTAAAGAATGACTTTGACAGGCCCATCAGTACACTTAACTCTACCAATGAATGCATTGGTTAATACTTGAAGAGAAGTCAATATAAATTACCCAAATTCAATATAAATTACCCAAATTAAATTTACCCAAAGAGAAAAAAAGAGTGAAAAATAAACTAAAATAATTAAGAGCTGTGGGACAATATCAAACATTTATAACATACACGTAATTAGAAATTCAAAAAGGGAAGAGAGCGAGAACGGCCAAAAAAAATATTTGAAGAAAAATTGGCCAAGAGTTTTCCAATATTAATTACAGATGCCAAACCGAAAACCAAGCAGGATAAATACTAACACACACACAGACACACACACATCTTCAAATGTCATATTCAAATTGCTGAAAACAAAAGACAAATGTAAAATTTTGAAAGCAACTAGAAGAAAAAGAAACATTACATGCAGAGAGGAAGAAAGAGAACTATGACAACAGATTTCTCATCGGAAGCCAGTAAACCAGAAGACAATGAGAGACATCTTTAAAGTGACGGTATCAGGGCTGGGAGGAAATCATGAACCTAGAAATCTATAGCCTGTGAAAATAACTTTCAAAACTAAAGGAGAAAGACTTTCTCAAACAAATACAAACTGATGGAATTCACTGCCAGCAGATCTGTTCTATGAGAAATGCTAAAGGAAGTTCATCAGGCAGAAGGAATATGAAATCAGACTAAAACTTGAATATGCAAAAAGAAATAAAATGCACCAAAGACCAGGAGAAATTAATATACATATAATATATAATCTCTAATTATATATATATATAAATATATATTATCTATAATCTATATAATATATAGATTAACTATATATAGATAATTAACTTATATCCAGAATATATAAACAACTCTCAAACCTACCCCCCAAAAAAGAAAACACACAGCCCAATTTTTTAAAAATGGGAGATGTTTCTGAGCAGATGCTCAAAGAAGATATATGGGTGGAAATAAGCATATGAAAAGATGTTCAACATCAGTAATCATTGTGGAAATGTAAATTCAGACAGCAATAAGACGGTGATATACAAAATGGCTAACGTTAGGGAAAGCTGGGTTAAGGGCAGAGACTCTGGCTACCTTTGTAAATCTTCTGTAAGTATAATATGATCTCAAGATAAAAAAGGCATGGGACCATTTTCTGTCATTGAGACTTCAGTAACAGAAATTGTGGTTACTAGCAGGGAGGACGCCAGAAGAAAGAGGATATTTTTAGGGGGCTAAAGACAAACTTTGGCTAGGGAAGGCCCTTTTTAAGTGCTACTTAAAAGGAAACCAGAATATGTCACCTCAAAATATCCCTCTTTGACATAAAAATAATTTTGAGCTGAAAGCAATGAAGAAGTAGCAAAAGCAGAGAAAACCTCTCCCTTTTCTGCCTAAAAGCAGGATGTAAACTCTCCTTTCACTGGAGACAGACTCTTATCAGCCCAGAGGTGGCACCAGAGAAATCTACAAATTTTACCTCATTAGTTTCCACCCATATATTTACCTTCCCAGTCTGCTGCCTTTGGAAGCCTAAAACTGCCTTCCTGTGTCTGTCATGTCTCTACAAATTTAATGTTTTTTGTTGAAGATGTTATATAAGCTGGAACTCAAAGTTGCCATTTTGAATTACTTTCGGCTTAAGTTTCTCCCATGATGCGTACTGCATGCATTAATAAGCGATTTTTCTCTTGTCAATCTGTCTTTTTGTTAAAGAGTCCCAGCTGAAAACCTAAGATAGGCAGAGGTAAAATTTTGCCTCCCCTTCACCCACAGGGACTCAAAGATACCCTAGTGACTGATAGCACAAGTATATTCTGGGCAAGTATAAACCTGTAAGCTTTGGCAATCACATCTTACTCCCCATATATGATCAAATCTGGGGTGACGAGTTTTCCTTAGTTGTTTCTGTAGTATCTGCTGCATCAGGTATTGGAGTATTGAGAGAACAGAGAGAAAGGCAAGGCAAGGAGTTTCTCAGGAAGTGAACTATCTGGTAAATTTAAGTGATCTCATTGTTCAGTGCTGGTTTATTATAGTGTCCAATAATGAAACACATTTAATTTTAAAAGTGATCTATTCGGTGGTGATTAAGCCTGTCTTAATGACTACTTCAACTTGCAGTTATGGACAATTTTCCTCTCCACTTAAGACAATTCTAAGACCCTACCAGGCAGACGTTGATTTGGGGCTTCATGTAGATCTGGCTTCACTGATTGGGCCTTTGGTAAGCTCACCTCCTAAACATTATTATCCTTCAGTCTCAAGAGTCTTTTTAAGAAAAATTAAAAATGTTAAAGAATAATTTTGGATTCAGACTTTAATGTTTAAAATCCTTTTCAGGTGTGCTCACATATAACCACATAACATCTGGTGAATTTCTCAGAAAATGATGGTCTACATAGACTTTGAATGCAGTGCATGATTCTATCAATTAAATTTAAAATAACCGAAAATATGACAATTTCCTCCACTCATCTCCACACACACAACCACCTTTTAGGAAGCCAAATACAACCTTCTTTTTGGCCAACGAAACATACATCGAAAACCACTTTTCTGCAAATGTATCAAATAGACCTATGTGAAGAAGTTCTAGCAAGTGCTCCAAATAATACTTCTCTACATGGAGTAAATATGTAGAAAATCACCCTTCGCTTTGTTGAACTAGCTAGGGTTTGTTCTGGGGGGGCAAAAATTGGCTTTATTTTACTCTTTTTTTTTTTTTTAAACTCTTCTTTATAAATTACTCACTCTGGCTCTGAAATTGAAAATTATACCCTGAGAACTATGCTTCTCCTTTCATCACCCATCTTTCTCTCTACTCAGTGAACAGGGAGACCATTTCAATCATAAAGTTCTCAGAGGTGTTCCTCGTCCTTCTTACCCTATTAATTGGCCTAAAATGAATGTTACAAGGCTCCACCTGTATATCAGTTTTGACTGAAATCTCTCTCCAGCAGCTTTGCTGCTCCAGACAAGGCAAAGAGCCTCCATCCCCGGGAAGTCATCCTCTGAACGCAGGCTCCTGTGCCCACACCTTACCTCGAGCCTGGAAGAATGTCTTGTACATCAAGTTAGTTCCCTCCTGACCCCTAAATCCTCCCTCGATTCCCTTTCCCGTTAGACACACATGTTCACAGGAAGATTCAGCCTTTCGGTATGTCATTTGTGAGTGAAGTAGACACTTTCAGTGGGATGAAGGAGAAGCGGCAGCCACCCAAAGGCAGGGGTCATAACTACTCAGCTTACTGCGCGGTATTTGTCAGTTTATTTTCCTGTTTCTTCCTTTGTACTATAGGAATCTTGAGGGCAGGGACTATGTCTTGGTATTGTATCTGACCAAGAATAAATGTTCAGTACATTTAAAAAATTACTTAACAGTACTGTTTAATCTTTGCCACCTACAGCAATAAACAGAAATAAATACCCAACCAAAAAAAAAAAAAAAGACAAACTAATTGGGGTTTTATCTATACTGGGGATTAATAATAGTGACTGTTTTGGTTCTCTGGCAAAATTTTCATCTAGGTATGCAAGATATATTATCTATACACTAGAATCTAAAACTCAGCAATGGAAAAAAAAAGGCAGGAAATCTAAGACTGGAAGTTCTAACTGCTTTTCATAATCAAGAAAATGTTTAATGTGCTACATACCCCTTTTTTCAGCCTATACTTTGGTCATGATGAACTTGGCTTTTAGCCTTGAAATAAAGCTGAATTAAATCTTTAAAAAGTATCAACCACTTAAACTTGGGCATCCTGGTTTTTGCAAAAGAGAAGTAAAGTCACAAGCAGAGATGAACCATAATTTGGTTTTGTGTTGGGGAGTCAGAAAAATAGAACCTGAATGCTGAAGATCTCCATCCATAATTGAATATCACTGGCTTTATCTGGAAAGCTACTATCCAACTACCAAAAAACTAGTCGATGTGTGCAGTTCTGCATACATAAACTGCCTATCATCCCGGACAGTCCATTTTCACGTGGCTTCCTTAACAGACAGTCAGAGAAGAAAGAATAATACCAAGAACCCCACAGCTGCTTCTGCATAAGGCAAGCAAGGGTTTTCCATCCATACTGTAATATTTGGCCACCAAATCACTTTTTACACTCCACAGGGCGTGTCTGCACAGCAAGGAAGGAAAGGGAGTTGGAACCACATGGGGCCACATGAGAAATGAAATTGCTTCTCTTGGCATCAAGTGCTAGGCAATCTATAAAACTAATCCCTGGGACACACCAGCCATTTTTTATTGACTTCAAGTGATCTTAAGGTTGGAACAGCCAAAGTCAAGGTAGATGTTCTTAACATCTTAACACCTATGGCCCAGTCCAGGAGCTGCCAATAGGCCTTTGAGGGAACTTCTGGGGCACCCTTATTTCCCTTTCCATAAGAGACACTGGGAGGACCATATACTGTAGTGATTAATAGCTTTGAGGTCAGGCAGACTTCAATTTAAACATCAGCTCCACCACTGTCTAACTTGTACAGAAGCTTCTCTGAGTCCCAGGTTCTTTATCTATAAAATGAAAATATTAACACTTACCTTGTAGGCTTACTCATGGAGGGAGGAGGGGATGAAATGAAAGAAAAAGAACCAAAAAACAAAGCCAGCACATAGTAAGCGCTATCGAATAGTAGCTATGATTACAGTTCTCTCTTCCTTCTCTCTTAATGTTTCTCCCTGTTCCTTTCCCTCTCCCTTTCCTATACGTCTACACTGCCCCTACCTCAGGCTTGCCAGAGACATCTAAGAAGAACCACAGTCCCTGCACAGGCCGCCCCTCTGCCTAGAGACCCCACTGGCCCTCATTCAAGACTTTATCAGCTTCTCGACCACAGGATGGCTTTTGCCAACTTGTAAACACCACCCAAGTGTTTTTGCTTGTTTAAAGGGCCCTCCTTTCTACTGTTAATTGAAGTTTGCTTTCCACCTGGCATAGTTTCTTAACCAATTTGCTTACTTTAGTGAAGTGCACTGTGCCACCCCCAAGACGATCCAAATAATGGGATGCTGAAAATTAGAAAGCCTTAATTTTTTGCTTGATATTGAATTATTTCCTCAGGATGAGAACCCTTAGGATTTACTCTCTTAACTTTCATATGTAATGTATAGCAGTGTCAGTTGTATTTATCATGTTGTACACTATACATCCCTGGTACTTACTTATCATATAACTGGAAGTCTGTATCTTTTGACTGCCTTCATCCAATTCCCCCCTCCCCTCTCCTCCGCCTCTGGTAGCCACAAATCTAATCACTTTTTCTATGAGCTTGTTTGTTTGTTTTTGAAGTATAATTGACCTACAACACTGTATTACTTCCTGTTATACAACATAGTGTTTCTATACTTTTCAAAATGATCACCACAGTAAGTCTAGCTACCATCTGTCACTGTACAAAGTTATTACATTATTACTGATGATATTCTCCACACTATACATTTCATACCCGTGACTCATTTGTTTTGTAACTGGAAGTTTGTACTTCTTAATCTCCCTCACCTATTTCTCTCTTCCCCTCACCCCCCTTTGGCAACCCTTGCCATTGTGTTTTTAACTAAACTTTCAGTGTTCCTAAGGAAGTTTGCCAAATGAAGTAAAAGAATAAGCAATATGATTGGAGAGGCAGAATAGAAAAACAAAGAACCTTAGAGACATATTGTACTTAAATTAATTTCTTAATTGCTGAAGTCAGTGCTTTTTGTGATACCTTATGTTTTTCTTTTAAATTTTTTTGAAGCTTGTAATTTGTGGAATTGAAGGTTTTCTACGTATAAAAGTAGCAGTTGTTTTTTAACACCTACAATCATAACCAATGAACTGAGCACTGACTGGAGTAGAAATGGAGACTTCAAACTTATAGCCTAGATATGTCCAAGAGCATATTTTTTCAGTTTTCAGGTTTTTTCCCCTCAAAACTTGAACCATTATTTCAAAATCAGAAATTTTGCATGTAAAACCTAGATTTCTATTCTCTTGTTTAAAAGCCAGATTATGATAATTCTAGAGCAACATTATCCTATGGTGACAATCAACTTAAGCTGAGTAATGACTGTGTCCATTAAAAAGACAAAAACAAAAACTTTTCTTGTTTAGTTAGAAGGACCAGCACTGCTGTTGAGCTGGGTATGGGAGATGGAAAAGGAAGGGAAAGAGTAGGACAGGAATCAGACCTATGTGATGGCACTTACCTGGGCAGTGGACTGGGGAGTGAAGGAAGTTACACGAGGAGGGAATAAAAACAACAAACCACTCATCACAAGAAAAAAAAAATGTTTTTCTATATCTTTTATGTTGTAACTATACGAGATGATGGATAGTCACTAAACTTATTGTGATAACCATTTCATGATGTATAGATGTCAAATCATTATGCTGTACACCTTATAAACCTTTTATAAACCTATACGAGGCTGTGTCAATTGTTATCTCAATAAAACTGGAAGAAGAAAACAGTATTCCAAAGATTATCTCAAACAAAACGTATGAGGCTGTGTCAATTGTTATCTCAATAAAACTGGAAGAAGAAAACAGTATTCCAAAGATTATCTCAAACAAAACTTATGAAGTGTCCTCATGTATGAAAAAGGATAATAAAAGGTAAGGAAGACAAATAAGAGGCATTTATGGAGAGCGTGAAGATTTCTTCTTTTCCATGCAAATTGCAACCAAGTCAGATCTCTCACCTACAAATGAGACTAAAAGTATGTTAGAGAGGAGTAAATAAATTGATAGAGCATCTAGGGCCCTTGAACAGTACCTGACACGTAGCAAGAGCTCAATAATTGTTGACAAGCATCATTATCTAATAAGAAGACAAGGAAAAATAAACAAATTGGACATTCTACCATGCAGCTTTACATAAATACGTGTGAGTATGACCTGTGTCTTTGGAAATGTTGCCACTTCGTATTTAGAAGGCTTACAAATTCCTACCTTAATAATGCAATCTTCTGTGGGTGTTTGGCAACCCAAACAATATGTTTTGGCTATTTACATACAATTTATGCTATTGACCTTGCAGTCTTTTTCCAGTTTACTAATTCTCCTGACACACCATCCGGAAAAAAATAAAATTAAAAAAAAATCACAAAAACCTAATAATCTAGTGAGAAACTTTTCTTCATGTGATATAAAGTATCCCTTGTAACTCTGCTGTTCTGGTGGTTCCCTTCAGTAAATAGTACTTATTAAGTGTGGAAACCATATTTACATGCCTTGGTAAACAATGCATTATTCTGAGAACCTGATTTAGTAAATACTGTGGTCTGTGGGATTTCAGTACAAAATTATAACAGCAAATACAGAAGGAAATCTTTATAGCTTTTATCTATATTTCAAGAAGCAGAGAGATTTAAAAGTCCTTTCACAGTATACTTGATCGAGTTTCAGAAAGTGGAAAAACATTTGTAAATGATATTTAAGGAAAGTAAAACTGCTTGCAAGATTTACTGTTTTAAAAACAGATTTAAACTAAGAGGAAAATTGAGTTAGAGATTCCAGACAGGCATCTGACCACACACTTAACTTCATATTAGTGATTAAAAATAATAAAATTATGTATCCAATAGTAATAACATTTATTTTTTAGGCAAAACTCAATATAAATACATCATTAATTCATATACAATAAAATAGAACTGTACACCTATTTAAATAAAAACACTTACAGTTTTCTAACATCAGTCTCTTTTTTAAAAAAGCTGAGATGAAATTTGGAAGACATTCACTTTCAAAAAAGTTAAGACTTTAGCTTGGTCTCCTTAAGAGTTACAGATTTTCAGACTTGGAGATAGTCTTACATAATCAAGCAAGCTCTAATCAAAATGGACAGCCTTGAAAGATAACTAAGAGTTAAATTCACAAGTGTGAATTTAACTATAACTAAGTGTTCTATCCTTCTTCTCCATGGTAATTATGGCAGGGAATTGTGGGACATAATGAAAACATGTACGTGTTCAGGCATATACACTGTGGGCATTTACAAGCTCAAAAACTGTATTTGTGGGGAAGACAGCTAGAATGTACAGCCCTCCAAAGTTTATTCATGAAAACCTCCAAGACACTTCAAAGAGGTCTCTTCTCAGATAATTCCCCTAGTTGTTTAAAATTGTTCTCATCTGAATATGAATTTTCTGTTGCTGTGAAAAGTTGTTGTGTTTCCTCCTATATATTACTATAAAGAGGGAAGAAAAAACCCCATAATATGCTGAGAGAACACTATCAGAATATGATTGCTAAATGACCCTTGAGCATTTTCCATTTCCCAACACATCATTACAGTGAGCAGCATTTTAGGGTAATTGTCAGATACATGTTAAATCCTCTGAGTCTCCTTGCAGAATTAACAGCAAAACACTACCTGTGGTCAATCCACTCCACCCATCCTCTTCCAGCGTAATCACCGGTAGCTTGCCCCAGAGCCACAAGGGCAGCTCCTGGACCACAGGCTCATGGGGGAAGTGTGTTCACCTATGATCTTGGATGACATGGACTTAGGGAAAGCTTTCATCCTGGTTAATAAGGTTCTCCTATGGATTTGAGGAGGTAAGAGAGGTAAGAGAGGAGGGTAGCATCTCCTGGATGTGAAGGAGAAATAAACTCCTCTACATCCTCTGGCCGTTTTGTGAAGAGAAAAGTCAGCCTTTATCCAGTTTGAACAGCTACCAGAAAAGGGGGTCACCATTGCCCCAGAGGGCACACGTGGACTTTCTTCCTCCTGCTGCATTCACTGAGGGGAGGGCATCTGTCAGGAGGAAAGCTGGCCACCCGAGGTCAAATGTTTCCACCTCCACCCCGAGTGGCCAGAAGCTGTACAAAGTGCACCTATACCACAGTTAGAAGAGGGGAAGGAACTTCCTTCACTAAGGAAGCATCCAAAAGAAGTCTTTTTGCACATTTGTGGCAGCCTCCTTTTCCTAGGGAGAGTGCCAGGCATTGTGAAGTTTCCATCAAGTCCTATAAAGACATATTAGTGAAACTTAGACAAATTATTTAATCTGGTCACTGAGTCTGATGGCCCCAATATACAGCACATGGGGACAATTTTGGGTTTGTATAACCCAAAATAAGAGAAAGAGGAAGAAAAGAAAGAAATTTAGCGCATGTCCATAACATGTCTTGCACGTGCCTTATCAGTTTGATCACTTCAAGAAAGCAAAATTCTACTTACATATGAGCATATAAAACACATTGCTCTATTTCTAACCTAATGGCCGCTGCTCAACAATTAGTGATTATCTAATAGCTTGATTTCTTGGCTTAATGAGGTACTTTAACGGAACTGGAGCTCAGCCCTCCTGTTATTCACTGACCTTTTATAGCGACCTTAACAAATTCAATGGCAATTTATCCCAGGGTCCTTTCAAGTGTTCAAAACATTTATAAATCTTTTCTAGAGTCTGACAACATTCTATAATGTAAACCTAATCTCTTCAGACTGAGAACCTCAAAATCACTCCATAATAATACGAGTGCTAAGCAGAGGCATCTGACCCTCAGACAAGCCAGTCCTGCAGTCTTCAATTAAAATATTATGTGACCCTATGAAGGGATGTAGGACTCCTGTTAGTAAGATGTAATTTCCCACAGCCTCAAAATCCCTTAAACGGTGGTGGTGGTGCTCATGGCTCCTATGGCAATAAGGAAAAATGGGTTTCCATGAAATTTAGCTAACTGCTTTCAATAATACACGTTTGCCTCTAGCTATTTTCAGGAAGGAGAAAAAAATCCATTTTATTCTGATACAATTAAGATGTCCTCTTGTGTGAAGATTTTAAATCTTAAACTATCAGAACTATCATTTTCGTATAGTTAAAGGAACCACAACATTTTAAGAGTGTTTAAGAGGCCACAACATTTCTCCACTTCCATTTGATTGGGCAAGAATAGATTTTTCTATCTTGGATCCTAGGGGCTTGAATAAAAGTTAACTGGCAAATGTTATAAGGAGAGAGATTTAATGTTTTAAAAAAATTTTAACAGTTAAAACAGTACAAAAGGAGAGTGAGTTCCTTCTGGAGATGATAAGTCCCTCTGTGTGAGTGTGTGAGTGTGTGTGTGTGTGTGTGTGTGTGTGTGTGTGTGTGTTTTCAGGTGTAACTGAAAATACACTTGGGGTTGAGCGGGAGGGCAGATGTAGTATTTATCCATTCATTGATCTTTTCTTGAGAACCTGCTATGGGTTAATTATTGCCTCGACAAAGTATGAGCTCTTTCATGCTGAAGGAGTTCCTCAGAAAATACACACTGAAGAATTTCAATGAATGCTTTCTCTTTCTACCATTTCTATGGAGGTTTACACCAAATGTCAGTAGATCACTTAATAGTTCAAAGTATTTATTTTAAACCCCATTAGGACCCATTAAGGATCAATAACATCAATCCATTTGAGTAGAAACCTGTGTATGTGAATAAGGGTATTTCATATCTCTTTCTCTGTCTCTGTCTCTCCCCCCTCCTCCCTCTCTCCTAATTCTATTTTTACTTTATTGATTCAACACATTATAACAAATGTATAATATTTAATAGAAATCCCCAGGTAATGTTTACTTACAATTGTCTTTGCTTTACTATTTTCATTAAATAAGACTTTACTTCTAAAATTGAGTGATTATTTTTTAATCGAGAAAAATCAAAGAACTCAAATTTTATTTAGCCCTGAAGATAATTTTTAAAAGCAGATTAAAGACTAAAATCATGAAAGATACTCCAGATTTCCATTTTTTAATATCTTACTTAACACTTACTCATATTCAAAAGTTCATTTTCATCCTTAAAAGTTGTTCCTAGTCATGGGTAATATATTGAGGCTTCACATTGTGGAAAACCTTTCAATCAACGTCCTCATATTGTCCTTTTTTATGAAACAAGAAGACTCCAAAACTAGAACTTGTTCTAGACCCATTTATCATCTTGTATCATGACCTGTGACAGCTTGTACCTTTTGGTTAACATATCAGATTTTAGATCAGCCCCAGAGAATGAAAAATAGGCACTGCAATTAAAAAATTTCTAGACAATGACAATGCTTAATGCACTGACAGTCTGTCCTTGGAAAGATGAAAATAGAGAATAACCTGAGTAATGTAACCTCTTTTTTCAGTAACACCACTGACAAAATATATGTGATCTGAAATGTTTCTTAAACTCAGTTTCTGCATCTGTGAATTCTTCACCTAACTAATACACTAGACTGTCATAGGACAGTGGAATCAAAAACATTTTGGAAAGAAATCAGTGTATCACAGACTCCTGATTTGGACATTTGTGCAAAGAATTCTTATTTTTTCATTTTATTTGTTTAAGAGTTAAATATTGAAACAAAGAAATAATGGAATACGACACTAAAATGATAGAAATGAGCAAGATGTGGGGAGCCATGGGAGAGAAGATCAGATGTGGTTGGCAGCTCCTGGGAGAACTAGTCACAATAGGCAAAAGCTGGAAACAAGTCAATCAGTCATCATTCGATAAACGGATAAACAAAATGGTCTCGCCACATAATGGAATATTATTTAGCCATAAAATGGAGTACTGTTACCTGCTACCACATGGATGAACACTGAAAACATTAGGCTAAGTGAAAGAAACCAAACACCAAAGACCACGTATTGCATGATTCTATTTATATGAAATACCCAGGATGGGCAAATGTGTAGAGACAGAAAGCATATTAATGGTTGCCAGGAACTAAGGGGATGGGAGAATGGGGAGTGACTGCTTAATAGGTATGGTGTTTCCTTCTGAAATGATGAAAATGTTCTAAAACTAGATAGTAGTGATAGTTGTACAATATGTATTTTTAAATGGTAAATTTTATACTATGCATATTTTATCATTAAAACTATATATAGTTAGTTATATAGTTGGTAGCATAGGCTGGAGCCAGATGGTGGCCAGAAGAACAACTTGGGAGGCTACTGTACTGGCCCAATGTGGTAGGCAGGCAGAATAATACCTACCTCTTCCTCCTCCACAAAGATGTCCACATCCTAATCTCCAGAACCTGTGAATATGTTATGTTACATAGCAAAGGGGAATTAAAGTTGCCAATAGAATTAAGTTTGCTAACCGGCTGATTTTAAAATAGGGAGCTTGTCCTGAATTCTCTGGGTGGGCTTGATGTAATCACAAGGTTCTTAAAAGTGAAAGAGGGAGGCAGAAGACAGTCAATGTCGGAGCTAGGCAGCACGAGAAAAGCTTGACTGGCCACTCCTGGCTTTGAAGGTGAGTACAGGGGTCACTGAGCCAAGGAATGTGAGCCGCCTCTAGAAGGTAGAAAGGGCAAGAAAAAAGATTGTCTCCTACAGTGTCCAGAAGGAACACAGCCTACAGATTCACTTTAGACTTCTGATTTCTACAACTGTAAGATAATAAATTTATGTTGCTTTAAGCCACTAAGTTTGTGGTAATTTGTTACAGTAGCAATAGGAAACTAATACATTATTCTACTACTGATCTGGATTAATGAATTTTACTATTTCTTGGTTTATCAGGGTTTTTTTTGTTTGTTTGTTTGTGGTACGCGGGCCTCTCACTGTTGTGGCCTCTCCGGTTGCGGAGCACAGGCTCCGGACGCGCAGGCTCAGCGGCCATGGCTCACGGGCCCAGCTGCTCCGCGGCATGTGGGATCTTCCCGGACCGGGGCACGAACCCATGTCCCCTGCATCGGCAGGCGGACTCTGAACCACTGCGCCACCAGGGAAGCCCGGTTTACCAGTTTTTTAATTTATAGTGTGGAACTTGATTTTAGCCCCTTTTAAACACATTTTGGACCCTGACTTCTAGAACTGTAAGATAATAAATTTGTTTGGTTTTAAGCCACCAAATTCATAGTAACTTGTTACAGCAGTTACTAAGGTTATGGTAAACCTACAGGTTACTGTAAACCTACAGCAGTAGGTTCACTATTAAACCTACTAAGATATGACAGTGGACTAGATTTAAGTGGATGTTGTTGTATGGAGAGAAATAGATATATTCAAGAGATTTTTGTAAAGTAAAATTGATCAGGATTGGTTGTAGTTTTGAAATGGAGATTGAGAAAAGAGAAAAGGGGCATTAGAAACACTTGGATGTTTCCAAGATTTCTAGATGGAGCAAGTTCGTTGATGGTGGCATCATTCGCTGACATAAGAAACCCTTTAGGAGAATTAAGTTTGGGGGAGGAGGTCCATGAGTACAGTTGTATTCTTGTGCAATCAATAGCACAAGACCAAATAGAGATGTCTACCATGCAGGTAAAAATCAGAAGAAACAGGGAAGGTAGATCTGGCAGCTGAGAGAATATAGATAGAAAATGAGGCCACAGGGGCAGAGCAGACTCACTAGTGTGTATGTACAAAATGAAAAAAGAAGAGGGTCCATGAGGAGCCCTGAGGAAGTCAAACATTCAAAGTAGAGACACCTTCCAAGTAGAGAAGGTGATACTGAGGAGGGAGACTAAGAACAGTAGTAGCCTGAGGGGAGGACATCATCCCTTGGAACTAGCCACTTAGACCTTGGAGTCTAGAGGAGGAGTAGTGATAAAGTGGTTGGAATAGAACCTCTATCAGAGTTGATTGGGGAATGAGTGGGAGGTGAGGAAATGGCAAAGTGAAGACAGCTGTTCCAAGAAAACTGAAGAGAAATGGAGAGAACGGCTGGTGTTTTCCAAGTCATAGAGACGGCACTAGCCACGCTTTGGAATAAACCATAAGAATAGTGTGTGAGTGGGGCCACGAAAAATGGGGCAGGTGAGAACACTGACTACTTAGGAGATGGGTTAAAAGGATGCAGTGTGAATGTCTTTGAATACCGAAAATCCAATCCACGCTGCCCAATGTAAGTTAAGTCCGGGCTGTGTCATTATACTTCACACATCTAGGAATGTGCTGCTAATGTACTGATTTATTTGAAGGTAAAACTATTGTTAATAACCTGTCTGCCAGATCAGTGAATTACTAACTAGGATTCTGGGCTTTGCTTAATGCATCTATTTGCTTTCTACACCTAGGGAGTGTAGAAAGCACAGTCTCAAGGGTTGTCACGTGCGAGAGAAGAAACAACCTCAGAACTAACATAGAAACTCACACTAACATGTGAAAAATTCTGTTGGTTTCCACCCAAATAAATAGGAGACCATAAACCCCCAAAACGGTTTCTCACTTATTAAAAAAGCCTACTACTGGCAGAAAAGCTTCTGGATTTCATTTTTTTTTTCTACAAAAGGGCATGATGTTTCTGCTTTCTTTCCCCATCAATGTGTGATTTAATGTAACAGGTACCACTGAAAACTGCAACATTCATTTGGCTGTAACAGCCAAGAGTTTGCTGATTTGAGCCATTGGGAAAGGCATTCTGAAGGGCTGGCATTCTGCCACCAGTTCTATGGTTTGGAAGCACCTCCAAAATTAATCCTTACTCTACTTGCATTCACGATGCAGCACTGCCAAAATATTGTTCATCTGCTGGAGTCAAGTACTCAATGAAAGCCAGAGGTAAAATTGCAACCTGGATAAATCATAAAAAGACTTGAAGCAAGATACACATCTGTCTGGTTTGAGTTTTTCGCTTTTCTCGCTAGCCTGCCCAATTCATAATGGGTTCATCCTTCACAACTGCTGGATAGTGGGGTATCAGCAAGATGGCAGTGGCTATGAAATCAAGGGAGTAAGGATGGCACTGACTCTTTCACTACCCCTTCAACAAATTATATCTGAAATTGCAAAAAAGAAAAAAAAAATAGTGGGGGAGGGTTTCTGTGAGAATTTAGTCACTGTCATGTGAAGGATTCGTTTTTGGTTTGTGAGAACAGAGCTACTCCCCAAATCATAGTCTCAAAGAGACCACCACTGCAAAAGTTAAATCTTTAACTATTTCAAGCTCTTTATTTTTTTTTTAATTCAACTAAGAATTGTGTTCCAGTGTAATTACATTGAACTCTGGCACTTCCATTTAATATATTAATGGAACTTATTCAGAGCTGAGACCAGGAGGGTAAAAGAAATAGAGACATTACCTAAAATAAGAGTTATCTTAGAATTAAGGTGGGAAGGTAAAGAAGAATTATTCTTGATATTAGTTTCCTTCTGGATGGACCCAAAGAGATGAATTTGCACTAAAGCTATAAAGTCTATTGGAGGACTAGTTTCAGATTGTTATAAAAACTGACTTCTTGGGGCTTCCGTGGTGGCGCAGTGGTTGAGAGTCCGCCTGCCGATGCAGGGGACATGGGTTCGTGCCCTGGTCCGGGAAGATCCCACATGCCGCGGAGCGGCTGGGTCCGTGAGCCATGGCCGCTGAGCCTGCGCATCCGGAGCCTGTGCTCTGCAACGGGAGAGGCCACAACAGTGAGAGGCCCGCGTACCGCAAAAAAACCAAACAAAAAAAACTGACTTCTTAAAAGTCAGAATTTTGTGCAATTGAAACACCTTCATAATTAGGAAGTAACCTATCAGAGAAAACTTTCTAAGTATTACTCGTTTACTGAGTAATTTTAATAGGATACAAATAGGAAATAATTTTATTCTCATAAATCTCCTCTTGGCCTGCTTTACCAACTATTAATGCCCTCCCCTAGATAAAACCTTTTGAAGACACCATTGCATTGTCAAGAAGACCCATCCAGGTGATTTCAAAACTTTGATCTCTTATCCAATTTAAAACTTCTCCCCTTCCTCAGCTCAGAAGCCAGCACCGGGAGAGGGGAGTAAGCTTGACCAGCTGCTTCACAGTTTCTCCCCTGTGCTCCTACAGTTCCTCCTGTACTTAGCAGATTCCTTCGGCCCCTCCACAGCTTACTGAGGGTAGGAGGGGAGATGAAACGTAGAGGTCATATTCAATTAGGACATTTGTAATCTGGTATCAGGACTCTCTGTGTGTCAAATAGCAAAATATCAGCTTTTTCTCAGATGGGCAAACACACTTTTTCTCCCTACCCAGCAGGGAGCTCTGAGAGCAGTTCCCTGGTGTGGCCCTACTCAACATGCAACATAATTTTTAGAGAGTTCTATTACATAGTTCAAACTTGAACAAGCTTTTATAAAAAAATTTTAGCAGGCTGAGCATCCAGAAAAAAATCTGTATTTTGCTTATTATGGTTCCTTTTTTATACATTTAAAGAAAATCTTGCCCCCTCTTCTGTGAAAAACTATTTCAAACCATGAAAAATCAATCCTTCAACCCTCCCCACACTCCCAACACCAAGACACAGGATGAGGATAACCCCTGAGAATTTTCTCCAGTGTTCCACATGGTTCTAGCTTCCATCTTGAGTATTGGTCTGGAAAAGTCAACACACTGATAGACCTGCTTTTATAGACTGTATGAAACACTATGACTAAAGACTGCTGGCAAAAAGATCTAATTCATCTGTTAACAATGTAAAATGACCACTGATTCAAGCCCTTGTACAGAAAAAGGGGCACTAATTGTGTAGAAATTCTTATTTCCTGCCTTACAAGTGAAAGAACTGAATTCGTCCAACTGGAGGATTGCAGCAATTGTTTCCAGAAAGTTTGAGTAACTGCCAAGCTATAGCACTGATGTACTAAAGACTGGTCACATTTAAGCAGTGTATCTCTTTGCCTGGAATCGCATTTGTCTATCATGCCACCACCACACAGAGTGGTTGATTCCTGTTTTTCAAAAATCCCAATGGGTGGACTGGAAATCCACCAATCTACGTAGAGTGATGGATTCCAGAGACTGAATATAGAATCTCAAAGGCAGTGAATCTTAAGTCCAGTCTGACAAAGATTGATGGCATGGCACTGGGAAAGTTGCTTCACCTCTTTGGACCCTAGAATCCTCACCTATAAAAGAAAAAAAAAAGCACCAGGGCTTCCCTGGTGGCTCAGTGGTTGAGAGTTCACCTGCCAATGCAGGGGACACGGGTTCGTGCCCCGGTCCGGGAAGACCCCACATGCCGCAGAGCGGCTGGGCCTGTGAGCCGTGGCCACTGAGCCTGCGCGTCCGGAGCCTGTGCTCTGCAATGGGAGAGGCCACAACAGTGAGAGGCCCGCAAACCGAAAAAAAAAATAAAAGCAAGAGCTGGACAATGATTCCTAAGGACTCTTGCAACTCTAACGTTGAACAATTCCAGGAGTAAGAGTAAATTTGTTGTACCATTACCAACCAGGAAAGTTCCCTGGAAAATATATACACTGGACGAGAGAGGTAGAAGAAGTTGACCAGAACTGTATAGATTGGCCCTAGAATTGATGGGAAAAGCACTCTCCCTTGTGATGTTTAGACAAATGGGCCAAAACTAAGACATTTATTTAAAAACACCTAAGTTCCTCCAATACTGTGGTCAGTCTCAGGTTGGAGAATTTTCTTTCACTTTTCTTTCAAGTGTAATTGAAATTCTTACATTTTATATTCTTTCACTAAGGCTCAGATATCTTTTTACCAGACATTTCTAAGAACATGGACAAAATGTGATTTCAAAATCCTAGTATTCCCAAACTAAAGAAATCTTGGTTTTAAAGACAAAATTGTGTGCAGAACAGTTTCTTTTGCTTACAATAAAAACTTTCTACCACTAATGAATATACACAACACCAAGCTAAGCTATATAAAATATTAACAGAAAATTTTCTCGTGAAAAAATTATGTATTTCTAACTTTGGAGATCTAGCCACAGTCAATAAAAACTCTATAAATATGTGCCAAGTTCTTAATTAACTGAGCACATTATATCCACCTCTTCTAAATCTTCTCACTATAGGAGACATCATCAGTTTCGAAGATTTTAATCTAAATTCAAAAATAATTTAATCTAAAAGATAGCAACAATTGTTTTCCACAATTGCTGATATGACACGGAGTTAAGTAGAGACTGGCAAAGCTATGTAGAATCTAGTCAAGAAATAGAGTGGGTTTGTAGTGGAAATGAGCCTTTTTAATAATTATCATGAAAGATGGCATTATCTGATGCTCTACATATCTTTAAGAATTAGAAAGCTATGAAATGGGTCAGGTGCAACACCATCGGGAGATGGAAATAGTTAAGCATGAATACACCTTTATAGCTTAAAGATTCTATGTGATATGAAATTCAAATATAAAATAAAGTAACTGGATTTTCTCTGAAAGCACAGATTTTGGACCCCCTTCCTGCAAGTCAGAGGTGAATAAAAGACACATCATCCAGTTCACCGAGTGACTAAAAGATTCATCTCCTTCCAGCTCTATATGGCTTGCCAGATACTCAAAGGGGAGTAAAGAATAACTGGGCTAATGAAACAAAAGATGTTTTATTTTAATACATTTGACCACTAACAGATTCCAAACTGATATTTCTTTTTCAAAGAATGATTTAAGAGGAAATCAGATAGTATCAGAAAACATTTTTAGCACATGATTCTCCTCTGTATTACCTTCCACCAGCTCATTCTCTTGCCCCCCCTCGAACCCCCTCAAAACACCAACCAAAATCGAAACCACTGGCGCCTTCGCACAGAGGGGAAATGTGTATGCTGTACAGATGTATTGCTACCTTTGGGATTTGAATCACCCAAACAATCTGAGCTAATTACATCAACTGATGTAACCTAAATCCTTTAAAAGAGATGTCTGGCTGTGAAGAATTTTGAATGGATATTTAAAGCTTTCCTTAGCCCTCTGGAGAGTTTGAAATTAGGAAGATATTTTTTACCTAAGGAAAGAAGTCCATCTTTACAAATTCAACATTTCCACGTTCTTTACTCACTCATATTTTTCTATATTCTTTTTAAAGTTAGACCTTTTATAGAACCCCCTAATAATGCTGGTATGAAACTTTCATTATTAAGAGAAGGGAAGATAGTATTTTGCCAGTAAGGCAGCAATAAGTCATGTGATATAAACAACAACACAAAAATTAGCATTATCCTAATAATCTTAAGATTCTCTCCACCAGGCAAAGGCAGTTCTGTAAAGCCATCTCTTCCAATTATTTTCTCATAAAAGGTAGGTGATCTCAATGGTTTCCTGAGCTCTTTTCTGCTGACTGTGTCCAAGGGTAGCTATATCAGCCCCATGAATCTGTTTTCTGGTGCACAGATGGTGGGACTGATTGTTCTGAAAACAATTTCTTGCATGGCCGCCCCTCCAAAATCACCCAAAGCAAAATCCATCCCACACTTCTGTATATACACACTGAGAAAAATCTCCAAGTTTCCAAGGATTTATGGTATTACCAGCATGTTTTTTGATGGTGGAGGCAAGCCATCCTAAATACTGCCTAAAACATTTTAGTTTGCCTAGCCATGACTGCACTGGAAAATTAGAGCAATGGCCTGGACACTGAATAAAGAAAACAGCATCATTAAAATATAGTAATTCTGTAATTCTGTCCACTAAAACAAATGCAGTCTTACGGTACTCAAAATGAAAACCTGCCATGTTGGCAGAAGAATTGGTGAGAGTGAACGTGAGCGTAAATACATATCTAGTAAAGATAACTATGGGACTCATCTTCATAAAATTCCAATTGAGGAATAGGGTTAAATCATAAATGCAACTTAGGAAATTCAATTAAAGCTGACAGTGCATACTTAACTTATGTGCTTGTAGTAAAAAGGTCATAGTTCAGTGAGCTAAGGGGAAGAATGTCAGGTTTAACTTAGCATTCCATGTTTATAATATTCTAATAATGCAGACAATTTAAAGGGCATCTTTCCCCCCCAAAAAAATCCTAAATGCTGAGTGGAAGAAGACTGGTAGAGAGTTTTACAGAAAAACATAATGCATTCAGGAAGAATTCATCAATACCTAAAATATAGTATCTGATCATACCTGGAAGCCACGAAACCGTACGTCAAGAAGGAGTAAATAAATGTCCCATTCAAGTAAAATGACTGGAAAATAGCCACAGGCTAACAGGAGCCCACATAGTCCCTCATTAGTTTATGATGTATTCACTTTAAGGGGTTATCAGGGACAGATATCCCCTTTGAGGATATCTGGGTCTCTGGGGTTTCAGGTCATACTGATGAGTCAGCCACCATCCTCTGTAAGCAGTGCAAAGATGAGGCCACTTGGAAATCCTACATGATGGTTTGGTGATGCCAGTTTTAGAGCTCTGGATAAATATAATTTCTGGCCATCACAATGATTCAAATAAAATAGATCTCTCAGTGTCTATCTTACTCTGAATCTTGGAGCTTGTGGGTATGTTTGCACAGGTTTAGTTGCAAGTGATAAAATGCAAGTAAATCTAAGCTCAAGCAAAAGAATTAAGTTTAGTAGCTCATGTAACTGGAATCTGGAGGGACGGAACTGGGTTTAGGCCAAACTGTTTGCAGGGATCTCTTGGTATCTCAACTCCAGTTCTCTTTGCTTGACTTTGTTCTGCATGTGGGTTTTCTCCTCCTGGAAGGCAAGATGGCTACTGATAGACACAGACTCAAAATTTTCCTAGTTTGACCTTAGCTAAACTTACCCACCTACATACATGAGAGAGACACAGCTTAGCTTAAACTTCCCTCAGTTTAGCAACTGTACAAAGCAAGAAAGATATATGTCTCCCAAGAAAGGAGTGTTGCAATGAAAACAGCAGGTCCCCTAGAGTAAGTCTAGTGAGCCGATGTTTGAAGCTACGGTATCCCTTCAGGACACTCCTTTAGGGGACTAATATCAAGCATGAAGCTACGGTATCCCTTCAGGACACTCCTTTAGGGGACTAATATCAAGCACGGGCTCAGCATGATTATGTCAATATTTCTTCAGAAGTTAGCATCAAAGCACTGCCACCAACACATACACCTACACACACACACACACAATTGGGAAACCTTCTATATCGGGCAAGCCAAAATGGATTGGAACTATCAACCAGATTCCCCTTCGCTCCTACTCTACCTCCATTCTTCAATCAGTGATCAGGGACAGCAGATGAGCAGTCCTGCCATCATCCCTGCTTTCCCCACAATAAGATCTGTGTTTTTAAGGAAAAGTAGATTTCTAAAATTCAACAATAATAGTGATTGTTGCCTATTGGTGATTAAAAAGAAGAGTAAAAATGACATACCTCGCAGTCAGCTGTAGAAACTGGAATTCAACCTACAAAACTGAAGGGCAGAGCGCACACTCATCCTACATGTGAGCAAGAGCTTTAGGAGATGACAGGTCCCAACAGTGTGCGCTACATCTCCCCGTTCCCTTAGGGGTCAAATTTTTCCATGCCGTTTCTTAGCCCAGAGACAACTCCTGGAAGCTTTGACAAAACCTACTCAGTCAAACAAGCCATTTTCCCCCAGTGACCTATGAACCCAACAGGTTTACCAGCCAGGTGAAAGGATTTAGATCTGGACTGTTTACTTTGAGCTCACCTAAATCCAACCAAATGCCATCAAGTCTAACTAGAAAATTTGCTTCCAGGAAAGATCCATCTAGCTCAAGTCTATAGAATCTGTGCATCTCTAATCAGGGTAACAGAATGTCTCCTTTCTGTGTATCCCAGTTCAGGACCATTGTGGCTATGTTCAACACTTAGCAGTTTAAGTTAGTGCAAATTCAGTTTCATGATATGTTCAATTTTTATTATATTTTGTCTAAAATAATTTCTATCCATTTATCTTCTACCTAACTCCCCTCTTAAATGTCACTACATGCCAACTGATTATTGGCATGTAGTGACAATGAAATTGAAACCTAATCTTCCAAATTAGGTTTCTTTTCATTCAGTAGTAGTGCAGCTGTTCTGGGCCTCTCTTATTAGTAGACAAGCCAATGTTAAAATGTATTAGCAGAACTGGCACAAAAATATCCAACACTACCAAACCTCATTAAAGGTCCCTGAATGGATCAAACACAAAAAAGAAAAACAAATTTTATATCGGTCAATGCAAATGAAAATCAATTATATGAGAACTATTAAAGGTTTATTTTGTATATTGAGGGAATTTGTTCTAAAAACAAAATTACCCTCAAAATTCACATTGACAAATGTATTTTTTTATGGATGAAGAAGGCTTCTTTTAAGTGCTTATAATACGTAAGTTTCCAGAAGGGAAGGAGACATCAATGTCTGTATGAGGAATTTAGCTTGCGTGTGTGTGTGTGTGTGTGTGTGTGTGTGTCTGCTTTTGTCAATTTTGGCTTATGATATTCTACACAAATATTGTGAAACAGAGGGGACTTTTCCTGTGAGAATCTGGCAAGATTAGAACTGAGTTGATGCTCCTAATTCTGGGGTTCAGTGAGGCATGCTGGAAAGGTTCCCAATTTGGAGTAAGGCAGTTCTGGATTGAAATCTCAGTTATACCCTATACAACCCACATATTTTCAGCAAGTTATTTAAACTCTCTGAACTTTAGCATTTTCACCTGCAAAACAGAGACAACACTTATGGTGTTGTTGCAAAGACTGAATAAATTACTGCCTTTATGGTGGTTAGCATGATTTAAACAAATTAATTCTATAGTATTATTTTAGAATCTTAGAGCTGGCAGAGAGTTCATTTAGTCCTTTTAGTCCAACTTTGACCCATTGCAGGAGTTAGCCACACAAAAGCTGACTGACAGACAATGCTGCAACCTCCAGTGAAGAAAAGCTCGGTGTCTCAAATGTAACCATTCCATTTACATAAATATTTCCCTTGTAATAAACCCCCAAATTACCTCCCTATAACTCATATCTAAAGCCCTAATTCAATCTTCTAGCATTAAATAGTACATTTAACCCTGCCCTTTTACGATAAATCTTAAATATTCAAAGACTATCAAATTCAAGAAATTATTAGAGCTATCCTCCCCCCTCCCACAAAATGTATTTTCTTACCAAAACTAAATATTTTCATGCCCTGTTTCAAGATCTTTGGATATTCTGGTTGCTCTTCCTTACATGTATTCCAGTTGATAAAACTACTGATATTTTATTTCTGTAATTTCATTATTTTCTCTGTAATAGAGTGACTGATAGGTACACTTTCTTTGTTTTAGTGATTGCATCGAAAATTTTTAACCTTCATAATTAATTTAACAGAGTCTAGTGTTACCCACCTTGAAATTTTAGCTTTAATTATCTCCCTCCCAAGTTACCTGCTTTTGATTATCTGTATTTTAGTTTTATATTTTTAGGTTCACATAGCAGGCATTATTATTATTGTTTTAGATAGTCAATGTCTAATAGCGTTTTCTGTTTTCACCATTCATTTTGTAGGTCAAACACTCCTATGACATTTCCTCTTAAGTACATCCTTTAGAAATGCCTCTACTGATAATGTAGCTTCTGTTTTTGTTTTTCTGAATATGTTCTTAAAAGATAACTTTTAATAGATAAACAGTTGAGTTAACAAGCATTTTCTTAGTATTTTGAAGATAGTATTCCACCACCTGCCTTCCATTGCTGCACTTGAACCGACTGCTGTCAGTCTGTTTAGACCACTTGTTAAAATCTTCTCGTCTCTTGTATGTTGTACTTCGACTTAGTGTATGGTTATGAATGTCTCTTTACATATCCTGTTTCTGATATTTTGGAATTCCTAAAGCTAATGATTGATGTCTTTTATCAATTCTGGAAAATTCTTAGCCATTATTTGTTCACATACTTAATTTCTCTCACTTTATCTAATAGGTCTTCCTGATACTCCAAGTAGATAATTTTAAACATTTGGATTTTCGTCTTTTAACCTTTCTTTCATATCTTCCATCACCTTGCCTTTCTGTTACTTTCTGGGAAATTTCTTCAACTTTAACTTGCAGTCTACTAATTTCTCCAATTATACCTGATCTTCTGTTTATGCCTCCAAGTGAGTTTTTAACTTCAATTTTTTTTAGTTTTTAAATGTTCCATTTCCTTCTTTTTCTTATTTGCTTGCATTTTAGATTCCATCATTCATTTATTTAAATATGTTTCCAGAATACCAAAAAGTATATAGTATAACATAGTGGTTAGGAGCTGGGCTCTGAAGTTGGGCTGTCCAGGTTCAAATACCAACTCTACTACTGATGCTTTATGGGTCTGGTTTTGCTGTTTGTTATTTCTACTTGTTCTCTCTCACAGTACCTCATCTGTAATTTCTGACTGTGATTACTTATTCATTGAGAATTTATCTATGAAAATTCTACGAGGCTTGAGTAAAAACTAGGTTCCTCCAGAAGAAATATTCATTTCCTTTTCATTGGTGCCTGGAAGTGTTACCAATTTGTAGTTATGATAAAATAATTCCTCAGGTGGCAGTCTTTTCTGATCACAGATTATCTGGCTTTGAACCTTAAACTCAGGTGGGGTAATCCATTAGCTATGGATCATCAGAGATAATATTTTCCCTCCTGTTCAGGTTGTCTTGGCATCTCCCTTTGTAAAGTAGAATGTTAAGGTTATTCTTTTACTGAGGGTATAGCCTATTTTGTTTTTGGACTATGAAAGACATTTTAAATTTCAATTTTTTTATCCAGTGTATCAGCTATCTGTACCAAATTTGCAATATCTATTAATAGTTCATGGGCATGTGCAAAAATGTTAACACTTCTGTTCTAGTTAAGGCCAATATCACTACCTGTCCATTAGACCCCCAAATTATCCTTTCTATAAATCACATCGGTAACTTTCTTCTTTTCTATTGCATCATTTCCAGAATATATCAACAGGCTATTATTGGAGGACACCATTAAAAAAAAAACTCTTATGACCTCATACCTCATTTTTCTCCTTTCGTTTATAGCAAAAGTCTGTGCAAATGCTGTTTATACCTGTAGTTCCTAACTTTCTTAAATCTATTTCAATAAAGGTTTTCCCTCACCAATCCATTGAAACTCCTTTTATAAAAGTCATCAATAATGTCTACCTTGCTATTGCTTTGCTTTCGTTGGCCTACTAATTAAAGTTTATCACTTGGCCCTGAATAACACCATAGCCTGGTTTTCTCTACCTCTCTGGCTGTTCCTACTTGGTGTTCTTTGCTGGTTCTTCTCCATCTCCATGACATCTAGTTCAAGACATTTTAAGCCAGGGATTTTGATACTGATCCTTAATCAAATTATAAAACAGATTAATGTTCCTACTTCTACCAGCTAAAGACATTATACAGATTTCACAGTTTTTCACTACTTTATCTCATGTACTTTTCATAGAAACCCAGCAAAGTAGGTATTATCAACCCAATTAATAAATTTTAGCAGATGATTTTGGAGCCCTTGTGCAAGCATATGGTTATCAAGAATAAGTTTTCCAGGCAAATCTGATCTCCTTTACTGCTAGGAGTTTTGACGTGTAGATCAGGGGAATACCACAGACACAACTGTGTTTTTACCAAGTCTTCAGACACTGTCATTCCTGAATTTTTTGGAGAAGAAACAATAAAATGTCTAGGAAGTTGAAAAACAAAATGCAATGAATACAAATGAATAGATCCAGATGGAAAACAGAAGGGTTTTAGGTGTCATTCTGTAGTTATGTCCCTGCCTCCAATTGCTTCATTCATGAATTAATTGATTAGTTAAACAAATATGTATTGAGTGCCTATTTCCAGGCACTGTTTTAGGTGCTGGGTATATAAATAGCTATGACACATTAGAAGAGAAATTCCTGGCTTTATGAAGCTTACATTATAGTGGCAGAGACAGGTAATAAATAAGTAAAATATATTATATATTAGATAGTAATAAGGGTTAAAGATAATAAAAGTAAGGAAGGGTGATAAGAAGTGTGTGATAAGAAGTGAGGGAATAATTACAGATAGAATGGCCAGCATGGGACTTAGTGTTACAATACAAGAATTGAAGGAGGGGAGGGAGGGTGTCTACTATTGCTTTACTCACCACCGTACTACACCACTTAACATATGGTTAGCACAAACTGGTATTCAATAATATTTTTGAATTAATGAACAAATAAACAGATGAAGTTTGATTATCTACAAAGGCCTTTATCCTACTAACCATATCAGAATCTTAAGAAGCATTTCCTATAGAACAAAGTCATCTGGCTTTGATTTTTCACTTGTACTTTCTGATGACTCAACAGAGCCACAAAGTGAAGGAAGCAATAATTCTCTGGCCACCACAGCTGCTCTTGGGGTGTCACCTGTTGTTATTTCCCTTTGACTCAAAGATGGTTTGAAAAAGGTCCCTGTATGCTTTGTTTAAAAGCATGTGTTAGCTGGGGGTGAGGGATGTGATATATCAGGGAGCATGGTTCAGTTTAGTGTGTGCATTCCCTTTGAGTCTATAGCTATATTCTGTAGTGTTCTGAGGTGGAGTCAATCCTGAGGGGTTTTGGGGAGGAAACAGGGGAGGGGAGAATGAGAGAGGTCCTATTAATTCTACTCATAAAATAGAATTGAACGAATGAAGTCTTTTGGAAAAGGGTGAAACAAATATCTCCAGCAACTTTCAGAATGTCCTTTAATATTGCTAAGTTTTTTCCTCAAGGGTTTCACCAAAATTTCTCAAGCTCATGTTTTTTTGTTTTTTCATTTTTTTTTTAAACAGCCTGAGTTTCCTGAGGAACTGCTGTGTCACTGATATTCTTTGTCTCAGTGTCTAGCTTGCTGGCAGTACACTCAACAGGCCCTCTCATTCTTTCTCCTTTGGATTGTCTGAAATGGTGAAAAAATGAAAAATATCTAGAAAGCTGTTATGACTATCCATTACAGCAGCAGCCATTAAGGAATTATCTTTCCTTTATTGTAATTAAACGGCTTGTGATTTTTTTTTTTATGCACTTACATCAAGCTTAACTGCCAAAGCAAATCCAACAATTAAATTTTCCTAAAAGACTGACTAAAGATAAAAGTCAGCAGTCCTCAAACAGGATGAAAGTGACTGGGTTGTTTTCCAGAGCTTTACCCTGTGCATCAGAGACTAAACTGATCCTGAACTGAAGAGGAGATGAGTCGTATAGGTCCTAAATATCAATCTATAGGGCACTGTTCTTCTTGCTTTTCAACACAGGTCCCATGGTCAAAGAACAAAAAGGGCAACTTTTCCTTCAAAATACCTACATGTTAATGATAAGTAGCCCTTATCATATTTCATTTCTCACTTTTCTATGCCAAAGTCTTAAAGAATGAAATCTAGAATGAATGGGAACAGCAGGGTGTGGTCTCCTGCCTAAGGCAGTCATTAGTCTAAGAATCAGTTTTTGGTGAACACCATCCTTGCCTTTCCCCTTTAGTCCTGAGATTCACATACTCATCAGCAAAATATAGTCCATAGATTATATGTGTGTGCACCTAATTGTGGTAAAGCATGTTGAAATCTCAGAGAAATGCATGATTTTGAAACAAAAATACTCAAAACTATCCAAACTTTTAAGTTCAGGTGTACTGAATAAGAATTGGTACTCTTTAGAACAAGGTCTGCAATAAAGTTTAGTTTTGTAAAACCCCCATTTCTGGATAATTTATATATACTCCAGAAGCACAACTTATGATTACAAAACATTAATACACTAAGTTGTCATCATAGTAGGTCTCCTTACGAACCCCATCAGATAAATATATTGTTAGTCTGGCTATGTTTATTTTATGCATTTGAAATCAATGAATGTCCTTTCTTCTATAAATTGTTTCTTTTTCCCAACTTGGATCTCTCTCTCAAATAAATGAGAGATTTTGGTTTAATATTAATATTAATCTTCTTTACACACTTACATACTTCCTCCGTTGATGCAGTCAGAGGTATATTATCAATTTCTACAGAGAGAAGTCAAACAGCCTAAACGATGTTAACAATATTACCAAAATTTGGGTGAAGTTATTTCCATTTCACAAGCTAGATAAGGTTAAACATATGAAAACCTACCAGAACATTGGACTTTTTATTGCCTTTTTACTTGATATTCTAATTATAATTTTAACATATTCATTTGGAAATTAAAGAAAATAGGGGGAGAGGGGAATGTGGGGGAGCAAAGGTTTTAGAGATAATTTGTCAGAACCATGTCTTCACTCCTCAAGTGAATCTACCTGAGTTCTCCCAGCTCTGCCTTTACTACCTTTGTGATCTTGGCCAAGGCATTTGTTCATCAGATTCTAATCTATAAAATGAGGGAGTTCATCTAAGTACTATCCAAGGTTGCTTCCAGCTTCAATGGAAGCTAAATTTCTTCCTTGTTGTTCTATAATGAGTTGACATTCAAAGAATTGCAGGCACTAACAAGCCAGGTTCCTGTCTCAGACATGCCAGGGTTCTCAATCATTGCTGTGTGCATGGTTTCTTCTGAGGGAAAATTCTCTGTTTAGAGCTCTCCAGGGGCAGCCTCATGGAAGCCAATGCTGAACCCAGACCCCATCATGGTCACTTGGTTCACACAATGAATTCAGACTCTGGCCATGTTCTGGAGCAACTAATTAAGCATGACCCATGAGACTGTCTGAATGCCTGGAAATTTGGAATGAGAATGAGAAAATAAGTCAATTACTCATAGAATTTGGAGATATACAGTCATTACAAGCAGAAAAGCTGGAGAGATCATGGTAGACTAAGAGAGCTCAAGAAATTTAGAACACTTTTATTCAAAGGTTATGGAGGCTTGCTCCTCCTTACTTGTACCACATTAATTAGACTTTTTGTTATGAGCTAATAAATAAAAGGTTTGGAACACTTTGAGACAGACATCGTTTAGCAGATTATTTCAGAAAGTCCCCTTGCTTTCTACTCAAGATAACACTAAAAAATAATGAGTAACAAGGCTTGTGATTAGTCCCAGTCCTCTGTGATGAGATTTCCCTCCATGACCATTTCAGAATTTTGAGCACCAACTAGAGACATCCATGTCTTAGGAGGGCCAAGCTCAGACATAATTTTCATGGGTTCTCTTGTTTGGAATGACCTGCCTTCCTCTTTTACACCCAAAATGACCAACGGAAATATTTTCAGTTACAACCTCTCCTCTCACAGTTGAGGCATGAAGAGGTGACCTTCATCACTCTCTAGCAGAGAAATTACAAAGTAACAAAGCAAGAAATTCTCATGACAAGACGTAAAATCTGTCTTTACCATAAACCCCTGTTTTCTAGCATAATTGATGATTTTCTGATCAGACTCTTAAAACCAAAAGTGACTACTTAAAGTAACTTTAAAATCAATAATCTAGGAGCACTTTAATGAGGGAAAACCAGAATCATGGAGTTAGATGGTCATTAAAGAACTAATTGAGCCCTTTGCCTGCAAACTTATGCCATAAAAAATGGACAACTGTTGTTCCTACTTTGAGAGCTCTCTGATGAGGATGTTTCAAGTGAACGTAAAAGCTCCCCAAATCTTGGTAATTGAAAGTGGTCTGGAAAGTAGTCTAGAAAGTGGCCTCATTTCCACAGATTAGGCTTCCTCCTGCCTAATTCCAAAATGTAAGGCTAAATTGACCTTAGGGGTTCTACTGATCTATCGCAACTCTGGGCCTTCAGTCCCAATGCAGAACCATCTCCTTTAATCCTGGGTCTGAGGTGGCATCCAGAATTACCCTTTATGGGAAGAGAGTTTCCTTCATCACTTCCTTGATTCACTCAGTCAACATTTGAGTGTGCATTGCTTATAACAGTCCAAACATTGCTCTGGGCATAGGGATTATAAGATAGTAACAAGAGCTCTGCTATTACAGCTCTTACATTCAATTTGGGGAGAGAAAAAGAAAAACAAACAAATGAATAAATGAGAATATGCAGAGAATAGCTCTTAGGAGGGCTGGATGTCTTCTTCAGATTATGATGCTGACCTCTTAAAAAGTTTAGGAGCTGGAATGATGAGAAAGATAGTCAGGCAAGTTTTAAAATATACTGTTTCTTTGAAGTCCTGTGCCCCCAATGCCACCTTCTATGGTACTACCCGAGAGCTCCAGAACAGCTAAGACCAGCAGGCCGGCCCCTCCACAGACACTTAGCTGTATATGTCACTAAGAATACCCCTGGGTGTTGTAGGTCCCAGAAGACTGGGGACGTGTGGGTGAACGGCTCCTGGCTGGCTGTATACTCTGGGCCCCGGAAGCCTGAATCTAGGCTCTTTACAAAGAGGGAAACAAAACAGCACCTTCATCCACTGAGGATACAGAAGGTACAGGATACCTCTACAGGTTCTATCTGGTGCCAAACCACCTGAGAAAAAGTAAGGGACTAGGGGGTAAAATGTCGTCCCTTAATTTTCTAGGGTAATCATTTATAATCCCTCATATTAAAAGGCCTACTTTATTATTCCACAACTAAGTTAATTTCAAAATCTTTTCTCCACAGTTGCTCCTAATAAGCAGCAGATGGGGGAACCACCTCAGAAGCAGGAGAATCCCTCTCTCCTATCTCTCCCAACCTCTGTCTGTTGCAAATAAGCCAAATTTAAACCAGCAATCATGCATGTTTCCAATCAGCACTCCAACTTTCTCCTCATGGAAGTAACTCCTTGGCTTGCACAAGAGAAGGAAATGTTTCCTTCAAAAAGCAATGCCAGGACAGGGAGCAGCTTATTCTCACGATATTTAACATGCTAACCGGCCAGTCCAGTGAGAAAATTGATGTAAGAGCAGCCAGGGAAAGGCAGGAGAGGCCCGAAGCCAGCAGAAACAACGAGAAAGGCAGAGCAAGAATGGGGAAAACATTTATAAAGTTTGAGAACATGAAGCTTGTCTTCCTAGAAGCCCACCCTATTGTGGGTTCATACAGAAATGTGGTTCGTGGTGAGAAGAGCTGCCTCTTCTTTATCTCACACATTCCTGATCATAAACAGACAGAAATGGTATTCTGAAATCCACAGAGGGGGTGGGGTTGAGTTTTTGTGGTTTGTGGAAGAGGGGACATTACACTAGTGCAGCTAAAAACCAAAAGTGTCCTTCATGTGTTTTATGACAACTCTCTCCAGTAAGAAAAGTTAAATATTTTGCCATACCATGAAAAATAAGAAAATGCCATGATTGCCCAGAGAAGAGGTCCCCATGAATAAAACCTGTTTGGGAGGAAAGTCAAACTAAAATGTAAGAAATAGTCATTCTTCCCCCTAGCCTCACTCATACTTTTCTAGATCCACCCCCTCAAACTCTTCTCAGCATCCTCAGAAAATGTGTGAACTCAGCTGTGAAAAACTTTAAGCTATTTGAGGCTTCTGGACAGTTCATGAAAGCAATAGGTTCCTTGGGAATATTGTTGACACTGGCTTTTGTTTGGGGTTTTCAAATATACATGCAAGGAAAGGTTACTTGTGAGGATGTTAGAGGCAGTTTCACTGTGTTCATAGTCTTCATCAAAAGTAGTTAGCACTAAGCCAGTCTTCCATGTAAAAGTCTTTTCATTGGGAAAAACACCAGTTCAGTTACGTGTTCTCGCTTCTGACAGCAGTTCTCAAAGCAGAGCAAAGTCACGGCACCCATAGTAACAATCAAAACACCAGACGACTGGTGATTAACTCAATAAAACTCTTGACAAACACAAAGAGCTGATAATGTCTAGTTGACTGGATAGAGAGTGAGTAGCTGACAGTTCTGGGAATTAAATTGGATATTTATTTTCATCGGTTTAATTTAAAATTGAAACATTTTATTGTACTGTAAGTTTATATAAATTTTTTAACGGTTGATTAAGTTACATGCTTGTTTTTAGATGGCAATTTTAAAACACTTAAAACGTGTAGGTTTTTAAGATATTTTCAATTTTCCCAAAGCCCTGAGAAAAGAGTTTAATACAATAAACATAAAAAGTCAACAGACCATCACACTATGTTTAAAAGAGCCTTCCCGACAACAGGCAACCTGCATTCAATTCTTGCCTCTGCCACCTTCTAGCCCTGTGAGCGTGGGGAAGTTACTCGCTAAGCCTCAGTACAACCATCTACTAAATGAGATCAAAACAATCCTGAACTCATAGGGTTATTTTGAGCATTAATAAAACAAGGCAGGTAGAGTAATTAATAGAATGCCTGTCAGTACTCAGATATTATTACTCACTCTCTTTGGCAACTTGGCATCGGACATTTAATCTACCTATTTGCCCTGAATTGTTCACGTACCCCAGCTCTGGAGCCACAAAGCTCATTACAAACCTATTACCATAGGGATTATTAAAAAGCACATGGATCTTTTTGTTTACTGAAATCCAAAATACAGAACCAAATCCAAATACAAATCCAAAATACAGTTAACAGAGAAACACTCTCTAGGAAGAGCTGTTAGGTAAAGAACAGGTTTCAGAGCACATTTCATTTGTATTTTATGCAAAGAGAGCTGCTCATCCACAGACCCGTAGAATGCTAGCCCAGCAACCGATCTCAGGCTAGTCAACATCCACAACCCACCGCTTAACCCTCTATCACTTTATGAGGGAAAAAAACCCCCAGCTAATTGCTATGGTTCTCTCTCTTCCATTCACCCAAGTCTAGAAGCTATCCAGAACCAAATCTGGGGTCTCTCAATGCATGAATATGCTTTTTTTGTTTCCCCTTTATTTAAATTGATGATATTTGATTTAATATAAATGAAAATATGGGATTCTTACACAAAACTTACTGGCATTACCAGGTAAGTGTGAGCCAGAGGCCACATGGCAATGATGCCACTGATTTGTCAGACAATCAAAGCTCACTATTATGTTGTCTCAGGTTTCTTTAACAGAAAAATAGCAATGACTCCTGGTCAGGGTTTGAATCCCAATGTGGCTAGTGAGGCAGCCTCACAGGTACGCCCTCTAGGGGATGAAGTCTGGAGGACACAAGTCAGAATTCATCCTGTTTCCTCTGCCCACATTATGGCAGAGATGTCCCTGGACAAGACTTCGCTATTCAAGTCTTATCCAGAAATCTATACAAATATCTTTCCTTGGCAGCTCAGGGCTGCTAGTTGAAACTATACTGGCCAGAGGAAAAGTATTAAAAAAGAGAGCCTACTGGCTACAATGGAAATCACCAAAGTTGCTTACACTAACAAAATAATACACTTTTTCAGTGAAACTTTGCCAACCAATTTTTAAAACTTCAGGAAAGAGTTTCCAAGCCAGGGACTGTAATGCAGATATTTCTTCCTGTCACTGTTGCTTTCAACACAGTAGTCTGCTCAAAACTCTGACATCACAGCGATCAAGGATCTTCCAGCCCTTTGGGGTACCCACAGCCCTAGCTGAGCTCTCCAGATTTTACAAGAGTGTACCCTTGAGTTCACCTCCTGGATTGGCAACCATTAATAGTTCATCCACTTAGAACTTCAGTTCCAATATAGGTACCTAGAGATTCTCTCCAGAAGCCTCATTCCCTCTACACATCTCTGTAGTCTCTGTACTATCAAAGGCTCATTCAGAAGATGGATGTTTCTGTCTTCTCACTGAGGACACATTTAATAATCCCTTCTTTATAACACTTCTGCTGTCCTCGATAGTGACACCCACCAGAACAGACTCCAGATCTCCTTTCTACCTCTCAAAACTAGGGACTGGCAACCCTTCTTCCAGGAACTACCTTTGTAGTTCCATCATATGTGCAACTGCACCATATGTGCAACTAAATTACGCAAATTTAGGCATACAAACTTGGGGATTGAGTTTGCAATTGAGGGCAACCTGCCTGCCTTTGTTTCAATGAGAAAATGCCCTAGCCACGGGAGAGGTGAATCTACTTTTCTCTTAAGTGAGATTTGAGTATTTAAAATTACATATTTTTGGAATAGCATGGCCCCTAAAAGCAAGCCAACCTCTTCATCTGGTGCTCATCTGCTTCAAAATCTGAAAACTGGATCTATCTTGGTTTCCAACAGAGCATCTTCCTTAAAGCTTTCCAAGAATTATTCTGTCTCTGTGATTTTCACTTACTTACTGCCTATGGAATTTAGTCTTTTTTCTAACATGTGACTTCACTGTAGTCCATTTTTGACTGGAGTTTGATAAATCATTGTGGTTCATGACCTGTCATGACATTAATGACCATACTGTCATGAAGCAATAAATAAAGATGGTCAAATCAGGAAAGCCACCACTTCTTTTCTCAGACTCTCCATATAAACTCCTGGTGAATCTGGAGTCAGAAGTGTGGGTAAAGGACAGTGAGTTGAGTGTTTGGAGGTAACAGTCTCTCCTCAATGAAAGAAAGGCATTAAGTCAACTCCGCCCCCTAAATAGCTTTATAACATTTCATAAGAATTGTGAATTCTCTGCTTTTAAAACACTAATCAGTGCCATTCCTGAATAGTCCTCAAAAGAGGCAGGGTTTAAATGGTCCCAAAAGATAGTAATACTACTTCCCAGCTACTCTGTTGAACTGAGTACTGTTTGGATACTGAAGTGACCCTACCATCATTTTCTGAGATTTGCTTTTGGTGTCTTCCCTCTAAACACACAACAGACAGAATCTGAGAGTTCACATAGTTCAACAGGGGGTGGGCAGGATGGAGCCTGTCATGAAGCCAGAACAGCCACATGTGAGGGAGCTCTATCTGGATCCTGGTGGGGATAAATAAGATGTCAGGAGATTTAAAAAGAAAAGAAGAGACAGCAAGTTTTGGTGTAATAAACTTCAATTCAAACAAGGCAGTGAATTCAAAAGCTGAGCCTCCTTAGACTGTATAGGCCTCTGTCAGGGCAGATAAGACATCCCTTGAGAGATGAGGCTAAAACTATTATGGGAAAGAGCCCAAAAGGCCTAAGGGGAAAGATTCTGAGGCAAAAAGCTCCAACTTGAGAGAAGGAGAGAGGTTGGAGGAGAGACTTTTAACCAGTAGAGATAATTAAGGAGGAATTTCATGCAAAGAAAAAAAATATGATAAGTTGCTTGTAATCTTCCCAACATCTTCAACCCAGAAAAATGTGGTTGGTGTGTTTGGCATTCTTGCCATCTGCATATTCCTTGGAGCATGACACGGAGTTTGGAGGCGGAAAGAGGCAGACGGCCTTCTGTCAAACACACAGGAATGTCGTGGCCAAGTGGTTCAGGGAGGGTTGGGAGCAACATTGTAAGCTTCCTTTGTAGCGCTCTAATTTTTTAATCCTTCTTTTTGTAAGAATCATATAGAGAATAGCATCTATTTTAACCCCAGAATTCACTGAGAGAGAAGCCAGTGCCAGAGCCAGAACTACCCATTATGGACCACAGATGCATTTCTTATTAAATAGCAGCTCTATCATCCAAGCCATTTTGACTTGGGAAAGGGGTATTTGCAATGCTGCATCACATGTAAAAACTCAGCCTTCACTGCAGGAATGGGGAGAATCATAGCACAGAACCTTGGTTATTATCTATAGCCTATGACTACAACTACTTTTGTTCCTCAATACTCAATATTCTCGATATTCAATCATCTAAATACTCATATAAATTTGACTGCTGTCTGAAGGTTCTCCAAGACTGTCATTATAAAGCAGAAACAAATTCCCAGTTTTCAGGCAGGACTTTTCTTCAAATAACAAGTCTGTTTCTGCAAGGTCAGTTCAATGAGCATCTATCCTGAGAAGGAGGGCATTTTGCACAAAATTTCCTTGTGTTCTTCAGAACATGATAGGCTATGCTGCAGTAACAAATAAACCCTAAAATCTCAGTGGCTTAACAAAACAAAGGTTCTTTTCTCTCTCAGGTAAGTCTGATGTGGGTGGGGCAAATTTTCCAGAGGAGCTATTGTTCATTTGATAATTCAGGGATCCAAGTTTCTTCCACCTTTCCTTAAGCAGGGGACAAGAGATGGAGGAAGAACATTGACTCTTAACTTGTACTCACAGTCCATTGAACTGAATTGGTCACACAGCCTTAACTGCAGGGAGGAGAGCAGATTTAGAGAAGCACAGGAAGTATTTAGTTTGTACTAACTGTCTTTGCCACATTCACATTCATACAGTTATTCATCTGAAGCCAGGTGAGGTTAGGCTTGATGGAGCGTCAAGGATAATTCACGGGCTGGCTCTCTATGTAGGTGGCTTAGGAGGTCATTTCTGCAGGATGAGATGCGAAGGGGGGAGCTAGGAGAAGACTAGTGCCTGCTCCCTTACCCTGTGCCTAAAATTACTACACTACTCTATCACTTGAGTTCAAGACATTTAAGGTTGCTTTTACTTTTTTGTTTTTTAAACCAGTTTATTGAAGTATGACTGACATACAAAAAGCTGCAAATTCTTAATATATACAGCCTTTTCAATGCATCTTTTCTCATTTCTGTGCCCCAGAAATGTGTGCTGTGACCTCTCACCTAGACTATGAAGTTCTCATAAAGGTATTTTTATCCAGGGATGGTTGTTAAATCAGTGTTTGTGTGAGGGGACAAGGGCTGGGACCTCCTATTCTGCCATCTTGCTGACGTCACTCAAGGCTGCTTTTAAAATACAAATATTATCTAAAAGGAACACACTCTGAGCTAGAAAATTTACCATATTAGGACTCTCAAAGGGACAAATAAGAAATGAAATTCCTCCTGGGTAAAGGCCCCCAGGCTCACCTCCTGCTACAGTCCCCAACCTTGATCACCCAAGGGCACAGACAGCTGACCTCAGGAGGAACCACTTGCAGATGAATGGTAGTCCATCCCACACTCTCACTGACTTGACATCAAGCCATTAACAAATTATCTGGAGCTGGTTCACGAGTTGATCTTATCAGACACTTTGCTGGCCTCTGAAGACGTAATAAAAATGAAGTAGTAAGTTAGACTGGGAAGCAGCATGTCATGGTAGTAAGCGTATGAGCTGTCAGTCAAACAGACCTGGGCTTATATCACGAGTTCAACTAATTATTAGTGATATGAGTTGGGCAATTTGCTCAGTGTATATGAGTCTCACGTGTAAAATGGGAATAATATCCTCTAATATTTCTTGGAGATTGTTTTGAGGAGAAAATCATGTCAAGATTCTGGCTGAGAGAAGGTACTCAATGGATATAAATTCCCTTCCAGATTACTCTGGGACAGAAGGAGACAAGGAAAAGTTTAACCCTTGTAAACCAGCATGAGACTCGAAGTGGAAGAACATGAGGACACATTGGGTGACTAGGTACCTGGTCACAATGTGAAGGGACTGCAGGAAAAGAGGAAGGAGAGGAAAGAACTCAGCATACACTTGGCCAAGTTCACAACTTGGGGCAGATCAGTCTGCACTTCAGTCTGATTCTCATTCTCATTCATCATGCATTTAGTGACAACTGGTAGAAATGATGATAAACTACAGAATAACCATGAAGCTCACTAAAACATTTACAGAGGCTTTTGGCTCTATATTTGTATATATCTGATCTTTAATATCCCACATAGTGTGATGACTCTGGGACACACCTCAATGTCAATCACGAAGAAAATGAGAAAGGCACCTTGATCACCAAAATAAGGCTGGCTCAAGAGAAAAGAATTTACTTCCCAGACTTAAAGATCCCATTTTTCTCACAGTGTCTTAAATTATGCAAACACAGGGAAACACTCCTAACTAAACAGTGTATTGGCTTAGTTTTCAAATCAAAATTTCGTAAAGTATTCCAGGAAATACTTCCAGAGCCTCTGAAAAATATTTAAAAATATCCTGTTCTATGACACCACTTTTGATAAACATTACATAAATCAGAGAATTGCTGAAGGAAATAATCCCATTTTTGAAGTAAACTTTCATTATACAGTAATACACTTGCTCTAGAAAAATCATTTAGCCAAAACAGCTGCTCACAATGTAATAAAAAATAAAATATTTACAAGGCTTCAAGTTGACTGTATTTAGGCATATTAGATTTTAACTACGATCAAATCATGATAGCCTTTAGTACTGGAGGTAGAATTTTTTTCAGTTGATTAGTTCAAAAACTAATCTATGATTGGCTTTCTTACAAGAATCTGCCCTGTTGCAGAATTATACAGGAATCTGTGGAAGGCAAATAAAAATAATAGTTCCCTAAAACAGTATGGAGGCTTATCAAAAGACTAAATAAAATTCCACTCCTGGGCATATATCCGAAAAAAACAGAAATATTAATTTGAAAATATACATGCATCCCCAATGTTCATAGTAGCATTATTTATAATTGCCAAGACATGGAAACAACCTAAGTGTCCATCAACAGATGAATGGATAAAGAAGCTGTGGTATACATGTACAATGGAATACTGCTCAGCCATAAAGAATAATTAAGTTTTGCCATTTGCAGCAACGTGGATGGACTTGGAGGACATTACGCTAAGTGAAATAAGTCAGACAGAGAAAGACAAATACTGTATGATATTGCTTATATGTGGAGTCTAAAAAATACAACAAACTGGTGAATATAACATGAAAGAAGCAGACTCCCCAGATACAGAGAATAAACTTGTGGTTACCAGTGGTAGGGGCAGTATAGAAGTGGTGGAGTGGGAGATACAAATTACTGGGTATAAGAGGCTAAGGGATATATCGTGCAACATGAGGAATATAGCCAATATTTTGTAATAACTGTAAATGGAAAGTAACCTTTAAAAAATTATATAAAAATAAAAAATTTAAAAAAAGAATAGTTCCCTAAAATGCAGATTAAAAGTACCTACAAAGTAGACTGAAAAAAAAGTATGTTGTAGTGTAGATAGTTTTGCATATGCCTCTCACTAGACACAATATTGTGGAATAATGCAAGTCCTTTAAGCACTGCTTAAAGGCCAGAGTGGAATCTTTGAGATGCTTGCTAAAAATCAAGATAAAAGCAAAAAATCTGCTTTCTCCAGAAACAATGGATTCATGATCAGATTTAATAGTTCGGCTTCATTATTAATAAGCTATGTGGCACTGAAACAATTAATTAGCTTCTTTGATTCTTTTATTCCTTATCAATAGAACAAAAATAATATGTCCTTCACAGGATTGTTATAAGACGAAGTATAGTCATCCCTTGGTATCTGCAGGGGATTGTTTCCAGGACCCCTGCAGATACCAAAAATCTGAGGATGCGCAAGTCCCTTATATAAAATGGCAAAGTATAATTGGCCCTCTAGATCTGCAGGTTCTGCACTTTGGGATTGAGGTTAGCACAAATCAGGACCCCATTAAAATCATAAGAGGTGGTAATAAATAAGAATGACCCCTCTCCCAGTCTTTGAAGGAATGTGTGACAGTTACTCAGTAAGTTTTGCTGGTTTCTCTTGGGTGCCCAGTGAAAGGACACCAGACATACATGCAGTCAGCCTCAGATTGTGGCTGTCCACAATTGAAGGCTTTTGGCTTAAGTATCAGCGAAATCTTTTTAATTCTGTGCCATCTAGGGAGCCGCAACTTAAAACTACTTGTGATTCTTTTTGGCTCTTATGATATTGAGTAGGCGAGTTCTTGATGCTTGGGTTGGTTCTTGGTGAATGGTTGTTTTTTTTTTTATTTTGGCTTGCGTGTTTTTGTCCTGGAAATAAAGAATACATTGCATATATCTATCATAGTTCAAAACTCACCCCAACAAACAGGTACCTTGTTTTATTACTATTGTCTACTTGTTGTCTGCCCTTCCTGGCTGGTTCTTGCAAATTTTCCCTGACAGTCCCAACTGTCTATTTCCCCCTTCATTGGATCCTCCTTGGACAAAAATCAAAATAATTTATGTGCAAAAAGGCAACAAAGGCTCAAGGGACAAAGTGATAGACTAGAAATATTTATCTAAGTGCTGCTCTGCCATATTTCTTACAGTGAATCTCCCCCACTAGCTCACAGCCTTGGAAAACTGGTTGTTCAAGTCCCTATGCTGGGAATCTTTCTGTCTAGTTTGAGGCGTAAGACACATTCATAAATAACCACAACACAATATTAATAATGTCTTGTATTTTATAATCAATTTCAATACTCTGGTGTTTCATGATCTCTTTGATCCTTACAAACATCCTGAGAGGGAATTATGGTATTATTCCCACTTTATAGATGAGGAAATAGAGACCCCAAGGAGTTAAGGAACTTGGGCAAAGCCAGACAACAAAGAAAAAAGAAAGTCTGAAATGGAGTTTGATCTCCCACTCCTAGCCTGGTACCTACAAAAGTCCCACACAAGCTCCCCAGCAACCCATTCTAATGACAACAAACTGGCACAGGGACATGGAGAGGAGAGAAATGACTTCCAGCTTGAGAAAGTGTCATCTAGGGAGCTGCAACTTAAAACTAACAAAGACCTGCTTACTCATTGTTCCATAAATATATATCCTATGTTCCCAGCCAGACTCTAAGTCTGTGGGGCAGCCCTGGGTCGCAGTAATAATAGTATGATAGTTATTTTTTGAGAAGTGATTAATACCAGACACATTGCAAGGTAGAATATAAACATACACAGTCTTAATTAATTTTCCCAATAATCCTATAAGGTAAGGATCATCACACCCATTTTACAAATGATTACACTGAGGTACAGAGAAATTAAATCATTTGCTTGGGGTTATACAACCTGTAAGTGACTGGCCCCAAATGTCATCACCATAGCTCCCATGAGCTACACTTACCACCACTCAATGCTAAGAGCCAAACACACAATGAGTTGTACAAATGCTTGACTGAAGCATAAGAACTGGGCCTGCTCACTGAGACATATGAAGATTAATGCAGAATGCTGTGTTTTAGTCACACAAAGTTATTTATTTGCTGAGAGATGCTCGAGGAACCACTGTGCAGTTCTACTTTGTAGACACAAGAGGGGTAGTATATATTGAATAGTTTAGGGTTAAAAAAATGTGGAGAAACTGTGCCAGGCAGAAAAAAGATGCTGTTATTCCTCAGTAGTAGCACAGGACAGACTGAAGGGCTCCCTACCTATTGCCCTTCTCTCTTCCCCTACCTTGGCAGTTCACATTCCCCAGCCTCTCAGTACTCCAAGGACCGGCAGAATGTGGAGAATAAGGAAGGAGATTTGGGCCCTAAGAGTTTTAAGAACTCACATGTTTTCTAAGAAATGTTATGGAAACACATTCCTTCATTTCAAAAAGGACATATTCCTTTCTCTAGGGTCACATTGGTTCAATTCGATAAACTGCTTTACTGGCCCCCTACAGTCCTATGATTCATTTTACATATAAAGCATTAATTGCTGTTATTTCAATACTGCTGGCTCTTATGTTGTGCCAAGTGGTATGGGCCTGTACATTTGTGGTTTAACTCAGTCTTCTGTTTATTTCCATTGTTGGCACTATTTAAATGGTTATACTAGCATTCAGATTTAGATGGAAAGCAAATTAACCTCCTCTTTATTGTTTATGATTACCACTGTGCCTTGTTTTACATATATCTGGGAATAAGGGGAGTGTGATTCTTTTCTAGTCTTCCTCCAGAAAGTTGATACTGTAATTGAGAGCCTGGCTAATAGTCACTGTCTGTGTGGAAACCAGGGCTTTGTGCTGGGTCAGCTTATGGTCAGCCTTCTGTTCAGCAGAGACCCCAGTCTGGGGGGTTGAAAGTTTTGTGGCCCCAGACTGACCATGGATGGAGTGCTTAGTTTTCAAAGCATAACCTTCCTGAAGTATATGAAATCTATGTAGGCTTGTAAGGTATATAGTTGGAAACTGATCTTCATGTATTATCATATATATCAATAGTACTCAGGACATATATACACTACCAAACGTAAAATAGCTAGCTAGTGGGAAGCAGCCGCATAGCACAGGGAGATCAGCTCGGTGCTTTGTGACCACCTAGAGGGGTGGGATAGGGAGGGTGGGAAGGAGGGAGACGCAAGATGGAAGAGATATGGGAACATATGTATATGTATAACTGATTCACTTTGTTATAAAGCAGAAACTAACACACCATTGTAAAGCAATTATACTCCAATAAAGATGTAAAAAAAAAAAAAAATTGTACTCAGGACCCTTCCATAGGTTAGTAAATCCCTCCGTAGAAGAATACGCAGTAAATGTTAGCTATAATTACTATTATGATTTCACAAGGATCCTTTTGCTCAATGAGGAAGCTGAGGCATTAAGAAAACAAGTAACTGGAATTTTAGTTCTCAGATTCTGTGTCCATTATGAACTTGAGAATCCCAGTGCTTAGCACTTCCCCTCCGTCTTGGAGTAGCTACTCAGAGAACAAAGAATAGAACCACACCTGCCCTCAGCGCTTCCACTTTTATTGATTAATATACAGCCTTGGGTCCCTAGTCTTTTAGGATTTATGGATTTTTTTCCCCCCTGAAATCCAACTAACATGTTATAAAAGGAAAAGCCAAGCGATTGATAAATTAGAGGTCCATTGCTGTTACTAAAGTGTTGAGCCTTGTTTTGGTATTTGAAGTCATAATGCAGGTTGAAAATTAATTAGAAAAAGGAATTTATGTAAGGCATATAGAAAAAATGCTATAGCTATATAAATCTTCCCTATAAAAATGCAGTTAAAAGAGTCTAAAAGGAAGGTTTGTCAAGTATTTGAATGGTGCTTTTTAAATAATAAGAGATAGGAGTAGAATATCAGAGCAAGATTTGGTTTCTAGGAAGTCCCTAACTAATCAGAGTCCACAAAACCAGAACAACCCTGGTTTAATGGGCAAAGACTGTGATTTTCCTCAAAATCTGAACAAACAGTCCCACTCTGATACAATGTGGAAGTCTGCAGGTCTCTGGCTTCCTTTGGAGAATCCTGAGGAAATGTTGCCAAATAACGCAAAGGCTACCTTTGTCTGAATACTAACGTTCATTTACATCACAAAAGCCCACGACCTAATCCCAATCCAATAAGCAAACTACTCCAAACCCCAGGAAAACTTGAAAACAAAAGTATTTGAAAAAGCCAATATCTAGGCAGCATTTCCTGGAAAAAACTACAAAGATTAAATGCTTTCAATCCATTGAAAACGAGCCTGTTCCCAGATTTTACCCCCTTGGTTACATTCAGAATAGCCACGTTTGTATCCTTCTCCAGGCCAGGGGTTTGCTTTAATTTTCTATAGCCTTGGGCTTGATTACAAAGAAAAAAATAAATTAGGATTTGTTTTTTTTAATGAGGATATTTTTCCCTTTCCTTCAGAAGTATGGTTTATGGGGCCTTGGATACTCTCATCTTTCCAGTTCAAGGAACATAAACTCATAGCTCAGTTTTTTAAAAAAAGATACTGGCGCTCAGATTGGCCGCAGCAGGGAAATTACAGAGCCTAAAGACCATCTTTGAATGTAGGAGGTTTTCTAGGCGGGACATGAATCCACTGGTGATTTATAAACAAATAAGGCAAAGGGATGCTAATCTAGAAACTCTATTCTGATACCAGTAATTGTTCGGTTATTTGCTCCACTGCATTGCCAATCTGGTATAAGTAGAAACTGTCTTACAATGTCAAAGGCATCAGTGGCACCAGGTTAAAATCAAGACTCATCCAAGTAGCAGCTAACTCCCTTTTTACTACTCATGTACTTATGTATGGTTCACTTCCTTCCACAGGCCAAAGTGCCAAAATCAATTTTCCCAGCTCATCTCCATCAGATCACAAGCTCCCCTTTGTCTCCTTTCTGGCTCCACTGCTCAGTCAGAGAAATCGATTCTCAAATTACTCGAATGATAAAATCTTTTTGCTGCTAGTAATTCTGGTGAGGCCTCACATTTGTTTTCAGAGTTTTTGCACATGTTGTTTTTAGTAACCCATTCCTGTCTTTCTTTCCTGGAGAAAACATTCATTTCTCTTTTTCATCTCTTCTTCAAGTCCCCCACCCCCAGCCCCACTCCACTTAATATCTTTATTTCTGTGGTTGTCCTTATGTTATGTATTCCAAACAAGGGGAATGTAATAAGAAAATCTGGTTACTCAGTGATGAAATAGTTTAGAAGCCAAATAGGGAACGGTAAGGTAACCCAGATATTAGCAACACAGAAAGTCACCACCACCCTGAATCAACACTGGATTAGCAGAGCCCAGAAGCGAGTCAACCTGGAACCACAGCAACCCATCCAACAGGATGTGGGCCATGGAGAAGACAGTGTCACTGCTAGAAACATCAGCCAAGGCAGAACCAGGGCAAAACACCCTGGCTCCCCTCGCCCACCTTCCAATCTCCCATCAGCCTGTCCTTGGCTGAACTCAGCTGGAACCTGGGAAATGCAGTCTACGTGGGTCAGCCTCCCAATCCCAGAGAAGGACAAGGAATGACTATGAGAGCAAAGAGGCCAAGTCCCAAAGACACCACCTACATAGTCCACATAAAGAATAATACCTCATAACTTGTCCACTCTGAAAGTTTAATTAAAAGTCATAAATGGACCTTGGAGTTAGACAGGGCCATTCCTTGTCAAGGCCCTTCCAACTCTAACGTTCTGTGATTATTCATTTCTAAGACATAAAGAAGTAGCCCTTCTTGTTCCCAGGGACACCACTCACTTGGCACATTTCCTGCCCTGTGTTAATCAAAGATTCCTTCAAAAATATTTGAGAATCTGCTAACCACCGTGCCAGCTACCATGGGAAATAGATAGGAGGACAAAGTCCTTAAAATATCATTGGGGAGATTAGACAGTACAGATAAATTACTAGAGTAGAATAGTGGTTCACAGGTATCAAAAGGTGGGTAAGAAAAGCCAAATGAGCAGGGGCCAAACCTGAAGGAGCAGCTTTGGCAGAAGTAGGGTTTATGCTGGTTGTGGAGGAAGGATAGAATTTGGTTTGGTAGAAAGCAGCAGCTCAGGAAGAACTGTGGCGACAGATAACACCGACTGACTTACATTTTAGAAAAAGTTTTTCCACAGAAATTCATCTGTTTTTATTATTGTACTTCCCCCTTCTTTAGAAATCAACATGCTGCCAGATTTTAACATCTCCACAATACCTAGCGTTGTGCCAGGTTCTTGGCTGGTGACAACTACCTGATAATACCACAATTACAGTTCAAGTTTACTAGGAGAGCATGGCTGCATTAACTTCCCATGGGCTTTTGTATCACTTCTTTTTTTTACAGATTTACTCTATCTCTGCTGTTCCACACCTAGTCAGTCAAGAGTATTTACTGACCAGACTAAATTGATGTGGAATACTGCCAACCCAAGGGACACTATTCCGTGCATATACTATCTGACAGTTTACAGCGTTTGACACTGTTGACCTTTCTTTTCTAAACACGCTTCCTCTTGCCCTTCTTGACACCATGTCCTCAGGGTTTATTGCCCACTCTCTAGCATTCATTCTCAACCTCTCTGAAGCACTCTTCACCTTCTACCTGTATTTTAAATGCTGCTTCAGGGATCTGGTCTCAAGATTCCTCTCTCCTTATGCTATTTACTTTTCAAGTGACCTCATTGCCCACCCATGACTTCAGCTACCTCTGTACACATCTATGACCCCCAAATTTATAGCTTGAGTCCCAACTTCTCTCCTGAGATCCTGACCAAATATGCAACTGGTAACTGGGTGTCTCTAACTGAATGGTAATTCAATGTCACAACTAAGCCCTGTGGGTTGTACATTCTAAATATTTCTCTAACCCACCTTCCTTTTATTCCTACTGTCATCATATCAATGAATTATCATTTCTTGTCTGGACTTCCTGCTGTTGTGTCCCTTCCTCCAACCTTACCCTTTGCTGGTCTCACTGCTGCCTGACCTTCCTGAAATGCAAAGCTGATCACTTTACTCCTCTGCCAAATTATGCTTGGAAAGTTTGTGTAGCCAGTCTCCAACCTTTGCATCCCAACATTTTCAGGGCCTGGGGTAGGAACAGACATGGAGGTCCACGACCATACACCTTACTATCTGAAACCTATTAATCAAACTAGCAAGCTGTTAAGTATATTCTATTTTCTTTATTGACAAATATAATTTCATAACTTAGAATGCCTCATCCAAACATATACTTCTCAGGACTGCAACGTTCCCTTCCAGCGCTTAGCTGCACAGGAAGAGACTTCCCCTGACCCAGGGTCCTCCTCCTTTATCCTCTCATCCCTGGCTCCATTCAGCATGGCAGGTGTCTCATGTACGTATGAAGACACTCCAGCCCACAATCTCAACTGCTGCCCGCATTCCTCCAAACAACTACCCCTTACCTCTCCCTCAGGCCTAGAAGATGCACACAAATGTCCTCAGGAGGACAGGCCCAGAGAAGAGGCTGAGCAAACCTGGAATTACAGGAACCCAGGTATCCTGAAAGGTCACCCGGTCTCAAAGAGAGAGGGCAACATGTTGTGGATAAGTCTATCCCCTTGGCCTTGCAAACTTCCCACCTTGTGTGGAAGGAACATAACTAGGCTCTATAAACATGATTTATACCATATTCTATTTTTCTATTTACTTATCTGTCTCTCTTTTTACACTGTGAGCTATTTAAAGGGACAGTATCTTTCTTCTTAATACTATACCTTTTCATTGGTGGTCTTCAAATTAGTTTACACATACCTCTGAGAGGATATGAAGATTGTCTGGGAGAAATACAGGCATCTGGACCAAAATTTCACTGGAATCAATTTGAAGGTCTTCAACTTTCATAAGTATATTTTTCCTAAAACTGATTTCCTGAGAACTCACCTATGTTTTTCATTTTCCCTCCCAGATGCCCTTCTCTCTCTTCACCACATAAAAGTTAACCTCTCCTTGGGCTTCCCTGGTGGTGCAGTGGTTAAGAATCCACCTGCCAATGCAGGGGACATGGGTTCGAGCCCTGGTCTGGGAAGATCTCACATGCCGCAGAGCAGCTAAGCCTGTGAGCCACAACTACTGAAGCCCACATGCCTAGAGCCCATGCTCCACAACAAGAGAAGCCACCGCAATGAGAGGTCCTTGCCCTGCAACGAAGAGTAGCCCCCGCTCACCGCAACTAGAGAAAGCCCGCGCGCAGCAACGAAGACCCAATGCAGCCAAAAACAAAATAAATAAATTTATATATTAAAGAGAAGTTAACCTCTTCTTCCATTCCAAGCCTTACTACCATTCATTACTCCCAAGGAAGGGTGGTACGTTACTCCAGGGAGCCAAGCAGTGTTTGTCAATTTCTGCCGTATACATGCTCCCACAATTTCAAGCTACCACCGTGGGGGCTGATTTCAAGCTACAACATGTCACTGAGCTCAGAGCTGGGAAGATATGAGCAGAACTAACTCTTGCAAATTAGCACACCACTGTGCTATGACTACAAAAGATTTTAACAGTCACTCAAGTACTCCCTAACAGAATGAGGGGAGCAGAGATTATTTGCAACCCTAGCTCCAGCACTCAGGAGCCCTTGGCAACTTACTTTTCTGTATTTCTTCAACAGTATATTCTGTTAAATAGTACTTATGCTGCAGTGTTATTTTGTAGAGTAAAAAGGTTAAGTATGTGAAAATGCATGCACAATACTTAACACAGGAATTAGTAAATGTCAGTGGCCTTTCACTTCTGTTTTCTCCCCTTCAGGTGGCTGCCTGCAATACTGGACAAAGTTAATTATGAAACAGAATGTCCCCCATTTCCTCTCCTTCTCTCCTGTCCTTCCCCCTTCCTCACTCCCCTGCCCTACTGTCCTGCTCTGAGCACAGGTCCCCAGGCCTTTCTGCAGAGTCCTGACAACCTGTGGCATCCATGCCATGGTATTCTCCAAAGGGCCCAGGCTTTGAATATTTCTCTCTTCTTCCTCCCAGCCAAAAGTCGGAGATTCTGTTACCATTTTTTCAGTAGAGTTATGTGGTTAAGAGGTTTTGTAAAAGATGATATCATTCCTTGTCATTCATTAAGGGATGAAGGCATGGGTGGAAACAGACAAGCTGGACATGCACACGCCATAGTTTATTTTCTGGCTTTCAGAAAATAGAGTCTTGTTGCATGAGAGTAAAGTGCAAGACAAGACATTGGATTTTCCTTAAGTAATGAAATAAGATGTTAATGGAAAAATGTTACAACATAGTCTGTTGCACTGATCTACTATTGAGCCATAGATTGGCAAAATTATAGAGCTCTGTATACACAAGCAGGTAACAAACTTGGAAATGGGTCATACATTTTATAAATTATAAGAGTTTAAATTATAAGGGTATATCAGTGACCTGAGATTTTTAAGTTTTCTTGTAGATTAGGTGACATTTGGCCCTCTCAAATGGGAGACAGTTTTTTTTCCCCCAGAGCACTGTAACTGGAGAAAGACAAATCCTCTCCTCACTGCTTACTAGCTATATAAACTTAGGCAAGCTTTTAAAGATCTCTAAAGCCTCAATTTTCTATCATAAATAGTAATATGTAAAATAGAGATAGTAAGAGTACTTACAGTAAAAGCTAATATTTATCAGCTGTCAGGCACTATTCAAAGGACTTCACACAAATTAGTTTATTCTCATAATAAATTCAGTAAGGTAGGTGACTATTGTTAGCCTCATTTTGTAGATGAAGAAACTAAGGCACTGAGAGCTTAAGCAACTTTACCAAGATCACACTATGGGTAAGCAACAGAGCCAAGATTTTGACACCAACTTTTTATTTCCAGAAACAACTTTATTATTAAGGCATACTGCCTTTCCTAAGCTTACTGAAGGTTTTCTTAAGGATTAAATGAGATAATCCATAGGAAGTATTTAGCAGGACGCCTGTCACCCTATACTCCAGGGTTTCCATTTTGCAAAGCTCTAAGGAACATCACTCATATTGTGTTCTCAGGAGTGCCCTACACATAAAATGAAAATCTAGAAGGGTGTTGTGCAAAGTAGCTACCCAACTGCTCTTCCAGATGATACTGAGTGATGATGACTTCATCAGATAACATACTCTGTCACTGTGCTTGTTCAAGTGTCATTCCTCCCCAACAAAGCATGTTATATGTATAAGTCACCTGGAAGAGCTTTTAAGGACATGTGAAAACAGAGTAGGAAAGCTGGGCTTCAGGATACCAATTAATAAGGGGTCAAAGTGCCAGACAGTGTCATCCCAAGCTTATTAAATGGTATCCTGCCTCAGGGCAGCACAGTGAACGCAAAGGAGCTCTGGGAGCTATTCTGCATTACGAGGAAAACCATCACCCTCTCCACTTACAGAACACTGTATGACCTACTAACCTGACGTAATTCACCCTCAACATCAGGTCACACTACATTCCTTTTGATGACATTAAATCTTTGTGAAGCTGGGTTTTCCACAGGCACTGTGATAAAAAGCAAGTACTGCAGGAAAATCAATGTAGAACAGGAAATGAGAGTGGCAACATCCAATCTGATTTCAAAGTTTGAGAAATTTAACAGTGTCCAACAAACACATAATCACATGGGTAAAACACTCTGGTTAAGAAAGAAAAATATGTTTAATCTTTCAATGTACATGTATTATCTTTTCAAGCACCCACTAAGCTGTTAGGACATAAATATGTATTAAAATATGTAGCCCTAACTACTTAATAAATGAAAGATTCAGCTCCCATATTTCCATCATGAGTCATACCTGAATTACACCTGTGCATCCTCACTGTGCCGTTAGGTATTTCTTTTGGCTTGAGAACCCCATGAAAAATGACTGAGACCCTGAGGGCCCCATGAGCTGAGAAAGTTTGGGAACATCTGGTATAATCCCTTTACAAGTATCATCTTTTATAATCCTTACAGTAACCTAAGGAGTCAAGTGCCATTAATGTTTTTAATTTACATACATGGGAACTGAGGACTTGAGCAATAAGAGGACTAGACTGAGATCATAAAATGTCTAAGCAGAGGATCCAGTGTCCAAACCCAGCCCTGTGACTCTGAAGCCACACACTTAATCACTATACCACACCTAAGGCCAAATACGCAGGTAATTTTGTCCAGACAGACCTCTGGGCAAAGTGCCTGGCTACTTCCTTACAGTACTGAACCTGACCCCCAACGAAGAACAGTCAGCGTACGTTTTCCTCACATCCTGTCACTGGACATACCAGCTCAGGTTCTCAAAGCTATTTGCTGAAATAACCAATTTGCTGAAGTTTCAGGCTTCAAGCTCCTGCAAACTGTGTGTATGTGCTCTAGATGAAAGTCACCTTGCCTCCATGCAGACAAAGAAAATCAGAAACTGTCTAAAGTGGCAGCTTGAGTTCATCAACTCTATCAACTTGCTCAATAAACATTACCAAGTACATAGGCCCTGTCTGAAGGAGTCTCTATGGAAATCCAAGATAAAATAGAATTTGGTATCTGTTCCAAAAGAAACATGACTCATCTGTTTCTGACATGTCTTTAAAGTCTGAAATACAGTCAAGCTACTGCGAGCTAATGCAGAGTGGGATCTATGGTCTAACAGCTGAAGCAGGGGTCAGCAACCTGGGCCATGTGATTTGGAATTGGGTTTCAGCCAATCTTGGGGAGCCCTGGAGAGATAGACCCAGCTTCCTCTAGCGGTCTTGAGATAAAAGGACTCCTTGTTATTTTCCCTGTTTGAGTCCCTGCAATTACAGGTTGTAACTTGCTCTAGAGGGGAACAAAATTGGTCATAACACTAAGGAACTGACCACTGATGAACCAGCGCCACCCCATTTATTTCTACCATCATCATCCCTGTTTAACCATCAGCTTCTATCTCAACGCATCATGCCTGAGTCCTTCTTGGAGAGTCTTTAACTGCCAATGTGTGCAACAGCCAAGAGTACAATGCAAGTATGACGAACCTGTCTCCAAGTGAAACTGCAAATCTACTGAAAGACACAAAATTGGATGAAGCCATAGAAGGGGATTTTAGAGAAACATTCACGTATTACATAAGACATTGACAAATGAGAATCTGCTAACCTGGTCAGCAATCGAAGAAGAAAACAATCAACACGAGTTAAGGCAACACCAGCTTTCAAGAGAATGAATATCAAAATACCAAGAGGCTGTTGAGAAAATTGATGAAGGGGTCAAAAGGTTGCTTTGTCAAAATGTCTGAACTGGGCTTCCGTGGTGGTGCAGTGGTTGGGAGTCCGCCTGCCGATGCGGGGGACGCGGGTTCGTGCTCTGGTCTGGGAGGGTGCCAAGTGCCGTGGAGCGGCTGGGCCCGTGAGCCATGGCCGCTGAGCCTGCGCGTCCCGAGTCTGTGCTCCGCAGTGGGAGAGGCCACAACAGTGAGAGGCCCGCGTACCGCAAAAAAGAAAAAAATGTTTGAACTACTCATTGTGCTGCCAAAGTCAACATAAAGTGCATCATATTTTTGTTACAAATTTAATTATATGCAAAATATTCAACACAATATACCTTTTGACCTAATAGTACATAATTGCAATTACACCTAAATTTCATTTGACATAATTAAAACTGACTGATTTTTACAACTTTAGATGAGTTTTCTTTTTTTTTTAACATCTTTATTGGAATATAATTGCCTTACAATGGTGTGTTAGTTTCTGCTTTATAACAAAGTGAATCAGCTATACATATATATATATCTCTCTCTCCATATCTCCTCCCTCTTGTGTCTCCCTCCCACCCTCCCTAACCCATCCCTCTAGGTGGTCACAAAGCACCGAGCTGATCTCCCTGTGCTATGCAGCTGCTTCTCACTAGCTATCTATTTTACATTTGGTAGTGTATATATGTCCACGCCAGGAATAAAGACGCAGATGTAGAGAATGGACTTGAGGCCACGGGGAGGGGGAAGGGTAACTGGGACGAAGTGAGAGAGTGGCATGGACACAGATGAGTTTTCTTTAAGGTGAATCCTTAAAGAAATGAAACTTTTTTCTAACTTTCCTATGAAATTTTGGTTCTGTATGAAATGGGTTATTTTAAGCGGCATTTTCCCACCACTAATTTTCAGATATTAACAAAGACCTCTAGGTAACAGGCCATTCAATTACTTTAAGAGCCCCATCCACTAAGCCCTGTAAAAAACCCTTCCTTCTTCTCTCTGAAGCTGTGATGACTACTGTATTAGTAGGGCTTTCCAGAGAAACAGAACCAATAGGTTGTTATTGGAATATAATTGCCTTACAATGGTGTGTTAGTTTCTGCTTTATAACAAAGTGAATCAGCTATACATATATATATATCTCTCTCTCCATATCTCCTCCCTCTTGTGTCTCCCTCCCACCCTCCCTAACCCATCCCTCTAGGTGGTCACAAAGCACCGAGCTGATCTCCCTGTGCTATGCAGCTGCTTCTCACTAGCTATCTATTTTACATTTGGTAGTGTATATATGTCCACGCCAGGAATAAAGACGCAGATGTAGAGAATGGACTTGAGGCCACGGGGAGGGGGAAGGGTAACTGGGACGAAGTGAGAGAGTGGCATGGACACAGATGAGTTTTCTTTAAGGTGAATCCTTAAAGAAATGAAACTTTTTTCTAACTTTCCTATGAAATTTTGGTTCTGTATGAAATGGGTTATTTTAAGCGGCATTTTCCCACCACTAATTTTCAGATATTAACAAAGACCTCTAGGTAACAGGCCATTCAATTACTTTAAGAGCCCCATCCACTAAGCCCTGTAAAAAACCCTTCCTTCTTCTCTCTGAAGCTGTGATGACTACTGTATTAGTAGGGCTTTCCAGAGAAACAGAACCAATAGGTTGTATATATACAGAGAAAGATTTACTTTAAAGAATTGGCTCATGCAATTGTAGAGGCTTAGCGAGTCTAAAATCTGATGGAGAAGGCTGGCAGGCTGGAGACTTAGGAAAGAGTTGCAGTTTGAGTCCAAAATCAGTCTGCTATAGAAAAGGAACAGCAGAATGTGCAGATGAAATCTGTGGACAAACTGCTGGAGAATTTCCTCTTGCTCAGGGGAGAGGTCAGTCAGTCTTTTGTTCTATTCAGGTATCTAACTGGATGGATGAGGCCCACCCACATTGTGGAGGGCAACCTGCTTTACTCAAATCCCACTGACTTAAATGCAAATCTCATCCAAAGACATCCTCATAGAAACATCCAGAATAATGTCTGATCAAACATCTGGGCACCGTGACCCAGAGATATTGACACATAAAATTAACTATCATAGCTGCTATAGACTAGAAGAGACAAACCAAATTGATAGCCCTAAATAGATTCTGGAAATCCCAGAGAAGGGCCTTCAAAGAAGTTCTGAGAACCAGATCCAGGCATAGTGCCCTCCCCAAGATGATGCTTCCTGGCAAACACATGATTGTATGTGAGGGAATGAGATATGGTTAACATCAGGAGATAGGCTGTTAGAAGGGTGCACAGCAGTAGACAGCTGGTGCATCACACACCACTTGAGCACTTCAAAGGCCTCCTGATCCACCCTTCCTCTCCTTCCTGCCTGGGATTTCTGACATCCCAAGGTGGGCTACCCAAGAAAACCTTACTGAAAACTCATGCATGTGCACACCAGAAGTGACAGAAAATTAATGCCCCCGGGGCAGGCCTTTGGAGAATGGGCTCCTAGACATGTTTTGTAAGGGTCCCTAGAAGCGAGAGCCACCTGCAGCAGTGTCCAACTTCGTTAAAAATGTTCTTCGTCGTTTCACTCGTCCTTCCCTGCACCCCTGCTCCCTAGGATGGCATTCCCAAGTAAACCCCCTGCCCTAAAATTCTTAATCCCTGGCTCTGTTCTTGTATGTAAATCAAAAAGTGAAAATCTTTCCTCTGAATTTGTAAGGAAGGATTTAAATTAAGCATTATAGTCTATTGATTACCAAACACCAGGCTGAACATTATTTTATCCCATGCCACAAAAAACTCTAATTCAGCAAGGAATACAAGGAGAAGCTGGTGGAACTGGAATATGAACGAGTTCAAACGTCCATGAAAAATAGATACATCTCGTTTTATAAGTCTCTCTCAGTTCTCCTAGCCTGAAGAGCTGATTTAACAGTCTCCATTTAATTGCTAATGTTTAGACTGCTACATTCCTTCCATTATTTCTAAACTACATTGGCTCTTCTGGCTTTTTATCTGGCCAGAGAGCTCCCTGATTTAAGAGATTTCTTGCAACCCAATGATGCTCCTAACTAATTGGTTGCTGTAAGTCATATCAGAAACAGCTTATTTTTTATCTCTACAAATCCCCTAAAAGATATAATTATGATTATTTATTAAGGACTCAGAAAAATAGATTCTTTTTTCTTTTTCTTTTTTTGCGGTATGCGGGCTTCTCACTGTTGTGGCCTCTCCCGTTGCGGAGCACAGGCTCCAGACGCGCAGGCCCAGCCACCATGGCTCACTGGCCCAGCCGCTTCGCGGCATGTGGGATCTTCCCAGACCGGGGCACGAATCCGTGTCCCCTGCATCGGCAGGCGGACTCTCAACCACTGTGCCACCATGGAAGCCCAGAAAAATAGATTTTAAAACACATTTTAAAGGCTACGAAGATAAAGAATAGTCTAAAATAGAAAAACTAGTGAGATTCTCAATCTCACAATCTGAAAGGTTGTGAAATTCATTCATTCAATATCATGTCAGTCACTATGCAAGCAAATAGGCCAGGATCCCCTCAGGAACCAAGGAAAAAGTTGAGGGGCCTTCCCTTCTAATGTGATTGTTTTTGAACTACCAAGCATAAAACCCAATTGACTAACCACAAAGGACAGGAGGTGGCCCAACCAGACCATCACTTGAGCCAAGGAGCTAGTTCAGAGGTGGGCATCTCCTCAGGGTTTTCAGTTTGAAGGTAAAAGAGAAGAGGCCTTGACTTTTGTGTCACAGAGTTAGAAGAGCATGAGGGAGAACTGGTAGTGGTCTTCCTCTCTGCCACATGAAGAAAACCTATATGCAGTGAGACAACATGAACCTGAACAGAGTCAAGCAGAGATGAGAGATGGACAGAGGAAGAAAGCTGTCATTTTTAACTATCTGCACCTTTCATGCGTGAGGCCATTCCACTTAATTCATTTCAGTAATATGAGTTTAAAATGTCATTTTATACTTATGCTAAAATTGGCTTTTTGTTGCTGTCAATTGGAAGAGTCCTCACAGTGTCCTATGAGAAAGGCCAATTGTGAGGAATGTCTTTTCTCTACTCCTGTTTTCTGTGAGGGGGTGTTTTTCCTAAATACTCCTGGCCGCTCTCTGTGCATTTACTTCATCTCAGAGAAGGTATATCAACTCATCTGATCTGTAAATTTGAGAAGAGTAAACAGGTCACGCTCAGCTCAGCGTGTCTTCTTGGAGGCCAGCTGCCTGCTGTGAGGGGGAATTCTCCTCCTAGCCTCTCTGCTGCAAGTTTTACCTGAGTAGATTCTCTATGGGTGAGGCCTGCCTGATCCAGGCCTGCCATGACTTGCAGGAGACTGGGGTAAAATATTCTTAATTCTAGAGATTGGTAACAGTAGGCCCATTTTCCAACAATAATAATAGCTAATACTTACATACTTCTTACCATGTACTAGGCACTTTTTTCTTCCCTCAGCGCTTTCTTAAGTATTTAATCCTCACAGCAACCTTTTATGGTAGGTATACTCTTATTATCCCCATTTTACGTTTAAGAATATGAGACATAGATAGTGGAAGCAACTTTCCCTAGGTGATACCTTCAGGAAGTGGCAGACCTGGGATTCAAATGCAGCCCATATGATCTGAAGTCCATGATCTAACCACTATTCTTTGTATCACGTGTTGGCCATACTCTTACCTTTATCTGCCTTCCTCTTTTGTCTTAATTCTGTTTGTTCAAAGGATATTCTTTATAGGGTCCCCTTAAAACTCCCAACACTGATTTAATCACAGGCTTGAGATGATTTCTCCATTGAAGATATATACCTAAAGAGCTATGCCCAGTACTGAAGTTAAGTGAATACTGGTTAGTGTCAAATGAATGCAGAACATATTTACAGTATAGTAAACCTACAGTAGCCCAGAAAACTCAACTTCACAGGCCACAAATTCTTTTCTCTTGATCAACAAGTAAGTCAACCCTGCAATTTTCCTTTAGTGGGCTTTAAAAGCTTCACTACTGATTTCTATGATGCCTATCATAAAGTTTCAACTACTTCAACATAAGCAGTGTGATATTATACATGTATCAGTCAGTTGAGCTTCATTCTGAAGCAGTCAGTTGCTCTAATGGAAGAGGAACAGTCCAGGAGTGGTCAGTTAGGAAAACACGAAAAGGCCTAACTTCAGAGGCAGCTATCACAAGAGCTTCATCAGCTAATCTAAGCTCCCTCAACACCTCAGGAGTTGATTATTAACATAGCAAATGTCAAAAACAAATATCACCTGGTTGAAAAAGTGGCCTATTTTCTAGCATAATGAATATTAGAAATGGGCTTTCCTTGGTGAAAGCAAAGTCATTCAAGATATATTAATTGGCTAAAACAGTTTAAAACAGGATATAAGAATCGTGCACTAGCCTATGGCCTCTACCTTTGGGGATGGACCCTGGTGCTTGATCTCTAAACAGTCTTACATCCAAACATTTTCTTAGGGTGATTTCTGGCTGACTGATGGCAGTGCTAAGAATGCTGTCTCTGGAATGCTGTTGTAGCCACTGCGCTGTGTGGTTTTGGTCAGGGTACTTAAAAGAACATGGACCTGGAAATTTATCAAGCCTTTAGAAAAGGTTTATAAAATGGTTTGTGTCACCTTGTTAATGAACGTTGACTTAATAAATACCTGTTATGTGTGACAAAACCTAGTTGGAGTCTTGCTTTGACTATAACCTGGTAGCAAACTTTTAGAGGCATAGCTAACCTGCACCCATTGCTGGCTACCATCATCTACCAAAAAGAACTTAAGAACTGTGTATAATTAAATTGAGTTAGGTCAGCTGTAATACAGATAATAGAAGAAAACAGGCATTTTCTTCAGTCCTCAAATGAATCTAATTTGTAAAGTAGCTGTAAATCCCTGAAAGGACCAACAATAATATGAAGTGGTTATGGTGCATTTTCCTCCCTCACCTGAGAAAGATGCATGACCTACTCTATAGGCTTGCCTTCCCTCAGAGACTTTACTGAACACCTGTTGAAGATAACAGTCCTAAAATGTGATCTTTTGCCAAGGCCAGAACCTAAAACATCCTGAAATATCATGAAGAGTTCCAATAAGGGAAGCACTGATAAGATCTCTAATTCAAAACTGTGTTCAAATGGGATCCTTGTAGATCTGTGACAATATATACTCCACTAGTGACATCTTCATGCTTCGTTCAGTGACAAATACCAGGAGAGAATGCACAGGAGAATTCTGAAAGTATACTTAGATGGACCATCGGTCATTACTTTATCTGCTACACTGTGAGGCAAAAGCAGAGTCCTAATATTCCTAAGCAACTTCTTTGTTCTTTTTTTTTTTTTTTAAGGCCGAGCCCTGTGACTTGCTGGATCTTAGCTCCCTCACCGACGATCCCAGGGATCAAACCCAGGCCCCTGGTAGCGGGAGCACAGAATCCCAGCCATTGGACCGCCAAGGAATTCCACTAGGTAACTTCTTTAAACTAACAATGTGTGATAGGCGAATAATGACCCCTCCAAAGATGTCCATGACCTAATCCCCAGAACCTGTGAACATGTTAGGTTACAAGGCAAAGGATAATTAAGTTTGTTAATCCAGTGACCTTGCAATGGGGAAAGTATCCTGGACTATCCAGGTGGATCCAATGTAATCCCAAGAGTTGTAAGTAGAAGAGGGAGGCAGAAAAGGGAGAGCAAGACATATGGAATGTGAGAAGAATTCAGCCAGATTTTGCTGGCTTAGAAGATGGAGCAAGGGATAATGAGCCAAGGAACACAGGCAGAGTCTCTAGAAGCTGGAAAAGAGTTAGAAATGGATTCTCCCCTAGAACCTCTTTAAGGAACACAGACTCACTTTGACTTTAGCCCTGTGAGACGTATTTTAGAGTTTTGACCTCATGAACTATAAGAGAGTACATTTATGTTGTTCTAAGCCACTAAGTTTGTGGCTTAACTTGTTTTGTCAGCAGTGGAAAACTAATACACAGGGTGAAAAGAAATAAGGAAATATGACCACCCACTTCCAATAGCCATTTTCTGCACTGTTATGTGACCACCATAATGGCATCACCCAGGCTCCCTTGCCTTCTGGCTTCTGGGATTTCAGACAGTAAGTGGAGAGAGGTGTCAGGTTAGGATATTTCTTCCCCGACACTTTCTACTTCAGTGCCATGATCCTTGCGGCAGCTCTACCCTACTAGACCACAGTTCCTATAGGCAGCTCTCAACCACAGTAATGCTCACCAGGCTCTGCTTATACTGCTTCCTCTCTGTGCCCCTTCACCTAGTAAATTTTACCTCTTAACAATAACGGAAGCAGGTGAAGTCATTTGAAGGGTCAGTGATGAATCTGTAGGTGATCTGAAATTCTGAACTCCTGCCCTACTTCTATCGTAACATAAGGTCCTCTCTCAAAAGAAAAATTAAGCCTTTCCTGGAAAATGCTACAACCTTACATCAATTTGGGGCAATCCCCAGCTGTCTGGTTAGCCTTAGGGCACAGCAACAGTTAATATTAAATCTCTTCTCTTGTTTCTGTCTTTTAAAAAATTAGCTTAACCCTCCCACTAGTAAAACTTCACATGCTACAGAAATAAAAATAAGAAGGATTATCCCTTCTTTATTGCCTGCAGAATGCCAGGGGAGGTTTTATTTAAGAGCAACTAATGTAAACGTGAGAATTATTATCAAAGAAAGCCCTACTGCTTTAAAATTCTTCTTTTAAGTATTTTCTAGCTGTTCTGAAAACTTTTAAGTTTTCTTTTTTGCAAAAAATGCGATGTTTCGGTTACTTAAACTTCACTACATAAATGTTCACAGTGGAACTACTAGAAAAGGGCACTCTGTATTTTATTAAACCAATTAAAGAATTTATGGAGAGAAGAAATCAAGTTAACTACCATAGGAAAGGAAAAGGAAAACAAAGTCTTTTGTACTTGAGCCAAATCCCGCATAGTTTCACAGGTGCCCCACTAATGTGATGTCATTTTGACTGGGGCAACCTCCCTCCCACAAAGACAAATGAAAGAGCTCCTTTTCAAATAACCCTTGCACCTCAAACAGATGGTCACATCTAAAATAAACCTCCAGACAGCACTTCAGAAAGTATTTTCTAAAGGAGCGTTCTTTTAGGGCTGCCAAAGAGGAAAAAAGTGATGCCGTGTGTGCTGACTGCTCTACTGAAGAAAAATGGAGAATACAGTTTTTCTGCTCTGATTAGAATGAAAGGCATGGTCACTGACTAGTAGTTTTGTCTTTAAGAAGATGCCTTTTCTTGGAGTTCAGGTCTTTTGAGGATGAGCCACCCCCCTACCCCAACTCACTCCCCGGCACCTCACCATCCTCACCTCACACTTGCACCCTGCCCCATTCTCCTCGCTTGGCCCTTGAAATAAACCTTTCTCTACACACAAAAAAATAGGCTTTCGGGGCACCATCTTCCATTAACTATCTCCAAAACTATTCATGGGGGGGCGCCTTCAAGATGGCAGAGGAGTAAGACGTGGCGATGACCTTCCTCCCCACACATACATCAGAAACACATGTACATGTGGAATAACTCCTACAGAACACCTACTGAACGCTGGCAGAAGACCTCAGACCTCCCAAAAGGCAAGAAACTCCACATGTACCTGCGTAGGGCAAAAGAAAAAAGAGAAAACAGAGACAAAAGAATAGGGATGGGACCTGCACCAGTGGGAGGGAGCAGTGAAGGAGGAAGGGTTTCCACACACTAGGAAGCCCCTTCGCGGGTGGAGACTGCGGGTGGCGGAGGGGGAAGCTTCGGAGGCGCGGAGGGCAAAGCGGAGAGATTCCCACACAGAGGAACGGTGCCGACTGGCACTCACCAGCCTGAGAGGCTTGTCTGCTCACCCGCCGGGGCAGGCGAGGCTGGGAGCTGAGCCTCGGGCTTCAGAGGTTGGATCCCAGGGAGAGGACTGGGGTTGGCTGCGTGAACACAGCCTGAAGGGGGCTAGTGCATCACCACTAGCTGTGAGGGAGTCTGGGAAAAAGTCTGGACCTGCCGAATAGGCAAGAGACTGTTGTTTCGGGGTGCGCAAGGAGAAGGGATTCAGAGCACCACCTAAACGAGCTCCAGAGACAGGTGGGAGCCGTGGCTATTAGCATGGACCCCAGAGACGGACATGAGATACTAAGGCTGCTGCTGCTACCACCAAGAAGCCTGTGTGCAAGCACAGGTCGCTATCCAGACCTCCCCTCCTGGGAGCCTGTGCAGCCCGCCACTGCCAGGGTCCCATGATCCAGGGACAACTTCCCAGGGAGAACACACAGTGCGCGCCTCAGGCTGTTGTAATGTCACCCGGCCTCTGCTGCTGCAGTATCGTCCTGCATGCCGTACCCCTCCCTCGCTCCAGCCTGAGTGAGCCAGAGCCACCTAATCAACTGCTACTTTAACTCCGTCCTGTCTGAGCAAAGAACAGACGCCCTCCGGCGACCTACACGCAGAGGCAGGGCCAAATCCAAAGCTGAACCCCAGGAGCTGTGCAAACAAAGAAGAGAAAGGGAAATCTCTCCCAGCAGCCTCACGAGCAGCGGCTTAAATCTCCACAATCAACTTGATGTACCCTGTATCTGTGGAATACCTGAGTAGACAACGAATCATCCCAAATTGAGGAGGTGGACTTTAGGAGCAACTGTAGAATTGGGATTTGCTTTCTGCATCTAATTTGTTTCTGGTTTTATGTTTATCTTAGTTTAGTATTTACAGCTTATTATCATTGGTAGGTTTGTTCATTGATTTGGCTGCACTCTTCCTTTTTTTATTTTATATATATATATTTTTTTTTTTTCTTTTTCTCTTTTTGTGAGTGAGTATGTGTATGCTTCTTTGTCTGATTTGGTCTGTATAACTTTACTTTTGCCATTTGTCCTAGGGTTCTTACTGTCCATTTTGTTTTTGTTTTTTTTAGTATAGATTTTAGGGCTTGTTATCATTGGTGGATTTGTTTTTCGTTTGGTTGCTCTCTTCTTTGTTTCTCTCTTTTTATTTATTACTTTTTTATTTTTCTATTTTTAATAATTTTTTTCTATTTAAATAAAATAAAGTTATTAATTTATTTTTTCTTTCTTTTTCTCCCTTTTCTTCTGAGCCGTGTGGCTGAACAGGGTCTTGGTGCTCTGGCTAGGTGTCAGGCCTGAGCCTCTGAGGTGGGAGAGCCGAGTTCAGGACATCGATCCACCAGAGACCTCCTGGCCCCATGTAATATCAAATGGTGAAAGCTCTCCCAGAGATCTCCATCTCAACACTAAGACCCAGCTCCACTCAATGACCAGCAAGCTACAGTGCTGGACACCCTATGCCAAACAACTAGCAAGACAGGAACACAAACCCACCCATTAGCAGACAGGCTGCCTAAAATCATAATAAGTTCACAGACACCCCAAAACAGAATACTAGACGTGGTCCTGCCCAGCAGAGCAGCCAGCAAAATGGAGACCCCAAACATAGTAAGTTAAGCAAAATGAGAGGACAGAGAAACACACAGCAGATGAAGGAGCAAGGTAAAAACCCACCAGACCAAACAAATGAAGAGGTAAGAGGCAGAATACCTGAAAAAGAATTCAGGGTAATGACAGTAAAGATGATCCAAAATAGAAAAATAGAATGGAAATGGAAATAGAATGGACAAAATACAAGAAACGTTTAACAACGAACTAGAGGAACTAAAGAGCAAACAAACAATGATGAACAACCCAATAAATGAAATTAAAAATTCTCTAGAAGGAATCAATAGCAGAATAACTGAGGCAGAAGAACGGATAAGTAACCCGGAAGATAAAATAATGGAAATAACTACCGTAGAGCAGAATAACATAAAAAGAATGAAAAGAATTGGGGACATTCTCAGACACCTCTGGGACAACATTAAATGCAACAACATTCGAATTATAGGGGTCCTAGAAGAAAAAGAGAATAAAAAAGGACTAAGAAAATATTTGAAGAGATTATTGTTGAAAACTTCCCTAATATGGGTAAGGAAATAATAAATCAAGTCCAGGAAGTGCAGAGAGTCCCATACAGGATAAATCCAAGGAGAAACATGCCAAGACACATATTAATCAAACTATCAAAAATTAAACAAAAAGAAAAAATATTAAATACAGTCAGGGAAAAGCAACAAATAACATACAAGGGAATCCCCATACGATTAACAGCTGATCTTTCAGCAGAAACTCAGAAGGGAGTGGCAGGGCATATTTAAAGTGATGAAAGGGAAAAATCGACAACCAAGATTACTCTACCCAGCAAGGATCTCATTCAGATTCAACAGAGAAATTAAAACTTTTACAGACAAGCAAGAGCTAAGAGAATTCAGCAACACCGAACCAGCTATACAACAAATTCTAAAGGAACTTCTCTAGGCAAGAAAAACAAGAGAAGGAAAAGACTTACAATATCAAACCCAAAACAATTAAGAAAATGGTAATAGGAACATACATATCAATAACTACCTTAAATATAAATGGATTAAATGCTCCATCCAAAAGACATAGACTGGCTGAATGGATACAAAACAAGTACATGTACTGTCTACAAGAGACTCACTTCAGACCTAGGGATACATACAGAATGAAAGTGAAGGGATGGAAAAAGAAATTCCATGTAAATGAAAATCAAAAGAAAGCTGGAGTAGCAATTCTCATATCAGACAAAATAGACTTTAAAATAAAGACTATTACTACAGACAAAGAAGGACACTACATAATGATCAATGGACTGATCCAAGAAAAAGATATAACAATGGTAAATATTTATGAACCCAACATAGAAGCACCTCAATACATAAGCCAAATGCTAACAGCCATAAAAGGGGAAATCAACAGTAACACAATCATAGTAGAGACTTTAACACCCCACTTTCACCAATGGACACATCATCCAAAATGAAAACAAATAAGGAAACACAAGCTTTAAATGATACATTAAACAAGATGGACTTAACTGATACTTATAGGACATTCATTCCAAAAACTGCAGATTACACTTTCTTCTCAAGTGCTCATGGAACATTCCCCAGGATAGATCATATCTTGGGTCACAAATGAAGCCTTGGTAAATTTAAGAAAATTGAAATCCTATCAAGTATCTTTTCGGATCACAACACTATGAGACTAGATATCAATTACCGGAAAAAATCTGTAAAAAATACAGACCCATGGAGGCTAAATAATACACTACTAAATAACCAAGAGATCACTGAAGAAATCAAAGAGGAAATCCAAAAATACCTAGAAACAACCTATCCCAAAACCTATGGGATGCAGCAAAAACAGTTCTAAGAGGGAAGTTTGTAGCAACACAACCCTACCTCAGGAAACAAGAAACATCTCAAATAAACAACCTAACTTTACACCTAAAGCAATTAGAGAAAGAAGAACAAAAAAACACCAAAGTTAGCAGAAGGAAAGATACCATAAAGTTCAGATTAGAAAGAAATGAAAAAGAAATGAAGGAAACAATAGCAAAGATCAATGAAACTAAAAGCTGGCTCTTTGAGAAGATAAAAAAAATTGACAAACCATTAGCCAGATTCATCAAGAAAAAAAAGGAGAAGACTCAAATCAATAGAATTAGAAATGAAAAAGGAGAAGTAACAACTGACACTGCAGAAATACAAAGGATCATGAGAGATTACTTACAAGCAACTCTATGCCAATAAAATGGAAAACCTGGAAGAAATGGACAAATTCTTAGAAAAGCAAAACCTTCCTAGACTGAACCAGGAAGAAATAGAAAATTAAACAGACCAAACACAAGCACTGAAGTTGAGACTGTGATTAAAAATCTTCCAACAAACAAAAGCTCAGGACCAGATGGCTTCACAGGCAAATTTTATCAAACATTTAGAGAAGAGCTAATACCTATGCTTCTCAAGCTCTTCCAAAATACAGCAGAGGGAGGAACACTCCCAAACTCATTCTATGAGGCCACCATCACCCTGATACCAAAACCAGACAAAGACGTCACAAAGAAAGAAACTATAGGCCAATATCACTGATGAACGCAGATGCAAAAATCCTCAACAAAATACTAGCAAACAGAATCCAACAGCACATTAAAGGGATCATACACCATGATCAACTCGGGTTTATCCCAGGAATGCAAGGATTCTTCAATATATGGAAATCAATCAATGTGATAAACCATATTAACAAATTGAAGGAGAAAAAGATATGATCATCTCAGTAGATGTAGAAAAAGCTTTTGACAAAATTCAACACCCATTTATGAGAAAAACCCTCCAGAAAATTGACATAGAGGGAACTTATCTCAACATAATAAAGGCCATATATGACAAACCCACAGCCAACATTGTTCTCATCCTTCTCAGTGAAACCATTCCACTAAGATCAGGACCAAGACAAGTTTGCCCACTCTCACCACTATTATTCAACATAGTTTTGGAAGTTTTAGCCACAGCCAACATGTCATACAGAGTGAAGTAAGTCAGAAAGAGAAAAACAAATACCGTATGCTAACACATATATATGGAATCTACGAAAAAAATGGTTTTGAAGAACCTAGGGGCAGGACAGGAATAAAGACGCAGATGTAGAGAATGGACTTGAGGACACGAGGAGGGGGCAGGGTAAGCTGGGACAAAATGAGAGAGTGGCATACACTACCAAATGTAAAATAGATAGCTAGTGGGAAGCAGCCACATAGCACAGGGTGATCAGCTTGGTGCTTTGTGTCCACCTAGAGGGGTGGGATAGGGAGGGTGGGAAGGAGATGTAAGAGGGAGGACATATGGGGATATATGTATATGTATAGCTGATTTACTTTGTTATACAGCAGAAACTAACACACCATTTTAAAGCAATTATACTCCAATAAAGATGTTAAAAAAAAGAAAACTCTCCATGGGTCAGGATTGTGTAGCTATTTCTCTAACCTTGCTACTCATTAGAACGCTTGGGTCCACAAAATTTTTAACCACCACCCTGCCTCTTGTTTCAAGGTCCTACCGTAGCAGATCTGCTTTGGCTGGGCACCTAACCCATTTTGGAGCTCTACTACTGTCATGGCTGGGTGGCGTTTTCTCTGCTCTTCCGCTTTAAGCACTGCTTTATAGGCTACCGAGGAGAGCATCTGTTTCACACTTAGCTTTTTTTTTTTACATCTTTATTGGAGTATAATTGCTTTACAATGGTGTGCCAGCTTCTGCTTTATAACAAAGTGAATCAGCTATACACATACATATGTTCCCATATCTCCTCCCTCTTGCGTCTCCCTCCCTCCCACCCTCCCTATCCCACCTATCCAGGTGGTCACAAAGCACCGAGCTGATCTCCCTATGCTATGCGGCTGCTTCCCACTAGCTATCCATTCTACGTTTGGTAGTGTATATATGTCCATGCCACTCTCTCACTTTATCCCAGCTCACACTTAGCTTTTAATTGCCAATTAAATGTTCTCAGCTTTTTGTTATTTTCTTTCACAGCATCAGTTGAGGGTAACAGTGGCCATCCTATTCCATTTTCCTTATAGTTACTATTTTCCCACATTTCTCAAATGCTGGAAACATCTCTTGAACTGATGCATTTTCTTCCAGTGGTATACCATTCCAATTTACCTCTAGGCAAAGTTCTAACAATTGCACTGTTTGCCATCATATTCCAGGGGCTATTTGTGCTTCAACAGCCATCAGTTTTGGAGTCTCCAGGACCAGCTGAAATAGCCTCAAAATCACATCCTCACATTTTCTCTCTTGGGCCACTCTGGTACCATCTGCCACAGGTTGGGTTTCCCAAGAAGCCAATTATGAAGCAGAAATTAGCACTTAGGAGGTTTATTAGGGAGTACTCTGGCATTCAACACCTGTGGAAGGGAAGGGATGAAAGCAGGATTGGCCAGAGAGAGAAGTGAAGATGTAATGTTGTCTCAATGGAATGTCTCAGTTGACCATGTGAGGAATTCTGAAGATGAATTGACCCTTCAGAGTGTCCCACGTTGGTCTATCAGGCATCTGTTTTGATCTGCCCCAGGAAGAGGGTGTAAACTTGGTTGAGGAGCCTCCAATCTCTCTAGGAGACTGACAGCTGAGGGCTATATTCAGGTGACACTCCCAGTAGCTGATCTGATAAATCCTTTAATCCTGAAGAGAGCTGTGGAGAGCAAATCACAGTCCTCCTTGTGCTTTAAAACTTTTATCATTATGTAAGGACTCCATAATTCTAGTAATGATTTTCCCTTAAATTTAAGTCTGGATGTGAATAAAAGCACGTAAGCTTTCAAAGAACTGTTTAGTAGATTTTATGTCACTTTTATTATTGAGTCACTTTCTGAAATAGAACTTTTGTAATGTTCAAACTTGATTTTTATAGCAGTTGAAAAAAAAACCAGCTTCAAAGGCAACTGAGAAAGGATATAGGAATGAGGAGGAAGGGAGAAAACTGCATTTCACTTCCTTTTAAAGAATATTATTGTTAAAGAAAAATAATAAAGATGAGAGACCAAAGTCAGGCTCTGAGGGGAAGTTCTGCCAAGCAGAGTCGGATGCAGCCCAGGCAGAGCCGGGCCCCTGCAAGGCAGTTGGAGTAGGGGAAGTAGGACTTTCAAAGCCAAAAGACCATCATTTCTCTCCCACATTAGAAAAGCAAGGCCTATGAGAGTTGTTGATTGGCTGGAGCCACCTGAGCTTGCAGTTTGGACAGCTCTGAGCTGGCTGGCAGTGGCATGTGGGGACTATGTCTCCGATTAAGGATTCCAGCTGCCTCACACTTATCTGAATGACTTAAGTGAGTTGTTTGATGTCCTAAGTACAAGGGGTATAATCATCATTACCTCTCCAGGGTGAGCAGAGGAATAAATGAATAGTGTATGTCAAGCAAATGCCAACTATTTACTAAAATTTGTTCTCTTCTTTAAACTCCCTAGCTTTGCATATTTTTTTGTTTTCTGACCCTATCTTCCTTTCTAATTCATCTCTTTCCACTTTTCTGCATCAACACTCTTTGCCAAATTATGTTACCTACACACAACCCTTACACATGCCTTTAGTTTTCCCACCCCGAAGCTTTGGTGCATGACTTTTAAAAAGTAGCATCTATTTATGTGCTGGTACTGTGTTACACTGATATATTAGCTTGTTTAATCTTAACAAATAATGTATTATGACAGATTAGGGAACTGATGTTTCAAAAGGTTGAGAAACTTTAAATGCATTGTCATCCATCACTCTGAGGGTGGTACTCATTTTTCCCATTTACAGATAAAATATCTTAAAGAGTTTAAAAAAGTGATGAGTGGTGGTTTCAAACAATTTAGTCAGCTTGCTTCAATAATGACAGAACAACTGTCCCTTAATATCCTAGGAGAAAAAGAAAGTAGAAGATATGGCAATAGTTTATAAATAAAACAGACAAGACAGTTTTGAAGACAAAGAACTTGAGGGTCTTATAATAAAGACAAAGAAATGAGGGTTTTATCCGACAAAAGACCAAGACAGTATAAAGTTATAGTCATTTGGATGATGTGGTATTGGCATAGAAGTAGGAAATGAGCCAATGGAACAGAATACAGAGCGCAGAAAATGGACCCATTCATCTAGAGGAATGGATTATATATATCTGAATCATTGGGAGAAGGGATATATCCCACAATAAGTGGTGTCAGGGGGAAAATAAAATTAGACCCCTACTTTATTCTACAAGAAAAATACAAAAATAAATTTCAAGTGGATCAAAGATCTAAATGTGAAAAACTGTAAAAATATGTGGAAGAAAACATAGAATATCTTTTTGACCTGAGAGTAGAAAATGATTTCTTAATGCCAAAAAGCACAAATAATTTAGGGGAAAAAAGTGATAAATATGTTCACATTTGTATGCAAGTCTGCAAAATTACCCACTTACAATAAAATATCAAGTACAACTTTTCACCTATCAAAATCTTTGGAGTGAGATTCTTATAGTGGTTTGTGGGAGTTTTCATAACTCACTTAAACATTATAAAATTTTCATATTCAATTCTTTTAAATCCATCATACTTTGTGATAGGTATATTAGGAGCCCATCAAAATTTCCTTTCAAATGAAAGAAGATAAAAGACAAATACTAAGATGATCCTTTGACGACTTAGGACCTGCATACTTTTCTTTTTTCTGTGAAGAGAATGTGTGAAAAGGAATTTATTTCCAAAAGAGACCATCTCTTTATGAAAATCTGAACTCACAGAAGTAGCTGGCAGCCAAAGAATCAGCTCAACACCAAACCTAAGACTGGAAAAATAAGTGGTCTTCCTAAATCTCTAGATCTTGTAATGGCAACTCTTTTTTTTTTTTAACTGAAGTATATAGTTGCTTTACAATATTGTGTTAGTTTCAGGTGTACAGCATAGTGATTCAGTATTCTTGCAGATGATATTCCATTATAGGTTATTACGAGATGACTGGTATAGTTCCCTGTGCTATACAATAAGTCCTTGTTGCTTACCTATTTTATATACAGTAGTTTGCATCTGTTAATACCATACCCGTAATTTGTCCCTCCCTTCTTCCCTCTCCCCTTTGGTAACCACAAGTAAGTTTCTATGCCTGTGAGTCTGTTTCTGTTTTGTATTAAAAATTTTGGATTATTTTTTAGATTCCACATATAAGTGATATCATATAGTATTTGCCTTTGTCTTATTTCACTAATCATAATATTCTCTAGGTCCATGTTGCTGCAAATGGTAGTATTTCATTCATTTTATGGCTGAATAATATTCCATTGTATATGTGTACCACATCTTCTTAAGCCAATCGTCTATTGATGGGCACTTGAGTTGCTTCCATGTCTTGGCTATTGTAAATAGTGCTGCTATGAACGTTGGGGTGCATGTATCTTTTTGAATTATTAGTTCCATTTTCTTCAAATATATACCCAGGAGTGAAATTGCTGGATCATATGGTAATTCTATTTTTAGTTTTTTAAGGAACCTCCACACTGTTTTTCGTAGTGGCTGCACCAATTTACATTCCCACCAACAGTGTACAAGGGTTCCCTTTTCTCCACATTCTTGCCAACATTTGTTATCTGTGGTCTTTTTGATGACAGGCTTCTAACAGGTGTGAGATGTACCTCACTGTGGTTTTGATTTGCATTTCTCTAATGATTAGCGATGCTGAGCATCATTTCATGTGCCTGTTAGCCATCTGTATGTCTTCTTTGGAAAAATATCTACTCAAACCTGCCCTTTTTTTGCTTGTATTGTTTGGGGTTTTGATATTGAGTTGTATGAGCTGTTTTTATACTTTGGGTATTAACCCCTTGTCCGTTGCATCATTTGCAAATATTTTCTCCCATTCCATAGGTTGTCTTTTCATGTTGTTGATGGTTTCATCTGCTGTGCAAAGGCTTTTAAGTTTAATTAGGTCCCATTTGTTTATTTTTGCTTTTATTTCCTTTGCCTTGGGGGACTGATCTAAGAACATATTGCTACAATTTATGTCAGAGTGTTTTGCTTATGTTCTCTTCTAGGAGTTTTATGGCTTCATGTCTTACATTTAGGTCTTTAAACCATTTTGAGTTTATTTTTGTATATGGTGTGAGGGAATGTTCTAATTTATTTGTTTTACATTTGGCTGTCCAGTTTACCCAGTACCACTTGTTGAAGAGACTGTCTTTTCTCCCTTGTATATTCTTGTCTCCTTTGTCATAGATTTGAAAAAAATTTTTATTGGAGGATAGCTGCCTTACAATTGTGCTAGTTTACACTGTACAGCAAAGTGAATCAGCTATATGTATACATATATCCCCTCTTTTTTGGATTTCCTCCTCATTTAGGTCACCACAGAGCACTAAGTAGAGTTCCCTGTGCTATACAGTAGGGTTTCATTAGTTATGTACTTTATACATAGTATCAATAGTGTGTATATGTCAATCCCAATCTCCCAATTCATCCCACCCCCCTTTCCCCTTGGTATCCATGCGTTTGTCGTCTATGTCTGTGTCTCTATTTCTGCTTTGTAAATAAGATCATCTATACCAACTTTTTCAGATTCCACATATATGCATTAATATGCAATATTTGTTTTTCTCTTTCTGACTTACTTCACTCTGTATGACAGTCTCTAGGTCCATCCATGTCTCTACAAATGACCCAATTTTGTTCCTTTTTATGGCTGAGTAATATTCCATTGTACATATGTAACCACATCTTCTTTATCCACTCCTCTGTTGATGGGCATTTAGGTTGCTTCCATGACCTAGTTATTGTAAATAGTGCTGCAATGAACATTGGGGTGCATGTGTCTTTTTTGAATTATGGTTTTCTCTCAGTATATGCCCAGTAGTGGGATTGCTAGGTCATATGGTAGCTCTATTTTTAGTTTTTTAAGGAACCTCCATACTGTTCTCCATAGTGGCTGTATCAATTTACATTCTCACCAACAATGTACGAGGGCTCCCTTTTCTCCACACCCTCTCCAGCATTTGTTGTTCGTAGATTTTGTGATAATGGCCATTCTGATTAGTATGAGGTGATACCTCATTGTAGTTTTTATTTGCATTTCTCTAATAATTAGTGATGTTGAACATCTTTTCATGTGTTTGTTGGCCATCTGTATGTCTTCTTTGGAGAAATGTCTGTTCAGGTCTTGTGCCCATTTTTTAACTGGGTTGTTTGGTTTTTTGATATTGAGCTTCATGAGCTATTTGTATATTTTGGACATTAAACTTTTGTCAGTTGCTTCGTTTGCAAATATTTTCTACCATTCTGAGGGTTGCCTTTTCGTCTTATTTATGGTTTCCTTTGCTGTGCAAAAGCTTTTAAATTTCATTAGGTCCCATTTGTTTATTTTTGTTTTTACTCTCGTTACTCTAGAAGTTGGGTCAAAAAAGATCTTGCTGTGATTTATGTCAAAGAGTGTTCTGCTTATGTTTTCCTCTAGGAGTTTTATAGTGTCCAATCTTACATTTAGGTCTTTAATCCATTTCAAGTTTATTTTTGTGTATGGTGTTAGGGAGTGTTCTAATTTCATTCTTTTACATGTAGCTGCCCAGTTTTCCCAGAACCACTTATTGAAAAGGCTATCTTTGCTCCATTGTATATTCTGGCCTCCTTTGTCATAGACTGGTTGACCATAGTTGTGTGAGTTTATCTCTGGGCTTTCTATTCTGTTCCATTGATCTGTATTTCTGTTTTTGTGCCAGTACCATACTGTCTCGATTACTGTAGTCTTATAGTATAGTCTGAAGTCAGGGAGCCTGATTCCTCCAGCTCCATTTTTATTTCTCAAGATTGTTTTTGCTATTCGAGGTCTTTTGTGTTTCCATACAAATTGTAAAATTTTTTGTTCTGGTCCTGTGGAAAATGCCATTAGTAATTTGATAGGGATTGCACTGAATCTGTAGATTGCTTTGGGTAGTATGGACACGTAACGGCAACTCTTGAATTCCCATCTTTTGGCTTTTTTTTTGCGGTACGCGGGCCTCTCACTGTTGTGGCCTCTCCCGTTGCGGAGCACAGGCTCCGGACACGCAGGCTCAGCGGCCATGGCTCATGGGCCCAGCCGCTCCATGGCATGTGGGATCTTCCCGGACTGAGGCACGAACCCGTGTCCTCTGTCTCGGCAGGCGGACTCTCAACCACTGTGCCACCAGGGAAGCCTTTTTGGCTCTTTTTTAACCCTCTTAAGAAGTGCCTTTTTTCCTTATCCACACTAGATGAGATCCACGCCCCCCTCCACCCCCACTCTCTGGCCCCACTTCCAGACACCACTATTAATAGTTATAGTGACTTGTTATGAACTCATCTCTTATGCCATCTTGGTTTGTAAAAATATTCTTGGTAAAATCAAATAGAAACTTCTCAATACAAAAAATTTTATACAAATAATAGAATCCATGAGACATCAGGTTTTAATCCTTAGTCAACTTGGAGTCTTCCCCTGTATCTCCGAAGAAGTGTTGATCTCAATCTCACTTCACTCCAGTCGTCAACTAATACTGTTAAATACTGATTTCATAATGTCTAACCAAAAACTTTAAAGAAATTTTCTTGGCCTCCAGGATCAAGAAAACATCTTCAGACTTACTTCACTCTGTATGACAGACTCTAGGTCTATCCACCTCATTACAAATAGCTCAACTTTGTTTCTTTTCATGGCTGAGTAATATTCCATTGTATATATGTGCCACATTCTTCCTTATCCATTCAGAGAAAGACAAGTACCATATGCTAACACATATATATGGAATTTAAGGGAAAAAAAAATGTCATGAAGAACCTAGGGGTAAGACAGGAATAAAGACACAGACCTACTAGAGAATGGACTTGAGGATATGGGGAGTGGGAAGGGTAAGCTGTTGCAAAGCGAGAGAGAGGCATGGACATATATACACTACCAAATGTAAGGTAGATAGCTAGTGGGAAGCAGCCACATAGCACAGCGAGATCAGCTCGGTGTTTTGTGACCACCTGGAGGGGTGGGATAGGGAGGGTGGGAGGGAGGGAGACACAAGAGGGAAGAGATATGGGAACATATGTATATGTATAACTGATTCATTTTGTTATGAAGCAGAAACTAACACATCACTGTAAAGCAATTATACTCCGATAAAGATGTAAAAAAAAGAAAAAGAAAAAGAAAACATCTTCAGCCCAGAACTAGAACTTCTCTATAATACTACTATCTCTACCCATCAACTTCATTCCTTTACTTGTCCATAACCTGCCTTCTTATGTTCATATTTTCCATGATGCTTTACCTACCATCTGACATACACAGATCTTCCATCTTTTCCAAATTCCATTTGTATGTCCCATAATCTTCACTCTGTCAGCATCCATAGTTAATTTCTAACATGTCCTTGACATTGTGGCCTCCACCAAAGTGAAAATTGGCTGGTAAGTTCACCCATGATTATCACAAACTGAAATCCTTAACACAAAGTGAATTTAAGTCAAATCAGAGCAGAGGATTCTTAAAAAAAAAAAAAAAGAAAAGAAAAAATAAGAAAAAAGAAAGAAAAGCAGCCTGGAACAACTCACTTTCTTCTACCAACAAGTTCAACCTGTCTACCTCTTCTGAGTCAGAAGACTGCTTACAGGCTCAACAAGCAGGGAGAAAAGCCAGTCAGAACAGATGGAACTTCCACTCAGGGAAGTGGCTGAAGTATAGCAAAGGTAAACAGAAATTAAAAGAGCTCCTCATGGGGACTTAAGTTCAAATACAGCATAAAGTAGCGTTTTGGGGAGATAAAAAAAATTATCCTATAAATTACTCAGTGGCTGACTGAAATAGAAGTTAGTCATTTTTGAGACCCATACTAGTGGTTTGGAAGAGCATATGGAAGATGTATTTTAAATCATAGCACAAAAATACAAAAAGATGGAAATTGGAAAGCAAAACAGACGAAGTATAAATCCTGGAAATCTGTGCTTTTTCTAATTTCTTATGGTGTACAATTTTTTATGTCTTTAAAAGTGAAAGCACATAAAGCCATAAAACTTTTTCTATCTTTCACTGTGTCCCATAGTTTTTTTGCATAAAGTATATTCCTTTGTTTTATAATTTTGAGTTAAAAATTGATACAAGGTCTATCAGGGGGTGTGCTTTTTTAAATAGAGATAGTTTTTATCACATTTAATTTTTCATTTTAATTTCATTAGTGTTTAAGTAAAAATGTAGCCTGTAAAACACTGACTTTTTTGGAATTTGTGGCTAGGTACACACTCAATTTTAATAAACATTCAAAGGTTATATTTGTGAAAATGTATATTATGTTTGAGGTTTGTAAGTTTCTTTCTATATATATATATATATGTTTAATACAGTTTATGGAACGTATTTAAAATTTTTAAATATAAAATTTCTTTATGTCATATATTTTTATTTTCATTTATGTCCTTATTCATATTTGTTCAATTTGACTTCCATGGATTCAGCAATATATCAAAATATTAATACACTGTGACCAAGAAATTCTTATTTTAGGAAAGCAAGGTATTATATCAATATAATCTATATATCAACATAATCAGGAGTTTTGTCCACATAATCTATTGTACCAACAAAATAAAGAAATATCGTGTCAATAAATGCTGAAGCTTCATTCAATAAAGTTCAACAACCATTCCTGATAAAAATCCCCAGTAAGATAAAATGTATTAGAATCAGGACATTTACTAAAAACCAAGAACATTTTCCGTAATGGTAAACCACTAAAATTTCAATTTTAATTTCAATTAAATTCAGCTATCACCATTATTATTTAGCACTGTTTCAAAAGTTCTAATAAATACAAGAAAATTAAATGACTAAGCATTTAATATAAGCATTAGAACAGAAGAGTTTTTAAAAGCCTCTTTTTGTTGACAACTGAATGACTAGAAAATGTAATCTATTCATGGAAAAATCTAATAGCATTAATAAGAGAATTTGGTAGGGTGTGGAATACAGCACAAATTACAAAAAAAAAAAAAAAAAAAAGCAATAGTTTTTCTCTGTTTCAGCTATAAATCACCTAAAGAAAGAATATGGTATTCAGGGAAAACAATTCAAAATAGCAACAAAAAGTAAAAATACTTGGGAATAAGTTTAACAAGAAAAGCACAAATCCTATATGAAGAAAATAATAAAATTTTATGAACATGTGGAATAATATACCATGTTCATGGATGGGAAGACAACATATGAAAAAGAATAAATTTCCCAAAATTAATAATCTCAATGTCATTCTAATTGGATTTTGAATGGAAATTTTTTATCATTTTATGTTGGTGTGTGGTTGGGGTGGCAGTGGGTATTTGGATAAAAGTATCTTAAAGTTTACAGGAAGGATAAAACATCTGATGAGAGCTAATAAATTTAAATTATCTTAAAAAGCAAGAGTATAGATTAGTATTAATCAATTTCAGAAATAAAAGTTCAAGATTTTTTAAAATGTCAAAATTTAAGGCAGGCTCTAGAGAGGAATATTTTCTGTAAAGGAAATCATCAATCCTGATTTCCACTCCCTCCCTCTGCTCTCTCTGTGCCTGCCCCTCTTTCTGATTTCTCCAGTTTAAAGATACCACCATACAGCCAAACATAATCCAAATGTAACCCAAATCCATGAACTTCTTTCAATCCTCAATACTGCCACGCCAGACTAAACCATTCTCATCTCCATCCTGGACTACTGAAAAAACCTTCCACATGTCTTGTAGTTTTCACCCTTGCCCCTTCCAATCCAGTCTCCTCAAAGCAAACAAAGTAGAATTTCAAAAACGTCTAGTGGTTTCCCAAGGTACTTAGATAAAAATCTGAACTCTCCACTTCTCCAAAGTTCTACAAAGCTTGCTTCCAGCAGCATCACTAAACTACTCATTTTATAACACTCTCTCCTCTCACCCTCTATGCTCCAGCAATAATGGTCTTCTTTCAGTTCTATAAACACACCAAGCTTGTTTCGGCTGTAGAAACTTCTCACCTGCTGGCCTCTGGGTTTGCCATGCCTTTGCCCTGATCAGTGCATGGCCAGTGACTTAAGCGTTTCCTCCTCAAATAGATATCCCTTGACCACCTTTCAGAGCACCCTATTTTAAATATCTGCCTAGCCCTAAATATATGCCTAGCCCTGTTGGATCTTTCTTTTGTGTATTTATTTGTTCAGTCAATGTTTATTCCCACATGAGAATCTACGCTCCAAGAATAAGCAACTTGTCTACCTGATCTCTTCAGCACCAGGCACAGTGCCTGACAAACAGCAGGCACTTGATAAATCAAAGAACAATTTGTTAAATCAAAGAACAAATGCTTGACCAAAGTTTTATTTCTGAGAGTGTTTTCCTAAGAAAATGCTGAACCTCCAGAAATAGGTTTGCTTTGAAAGATCACTAAAGGAATGTGCCATATGTGTCATATACACAGGCCTTTATTATGTCAAAAGGAGACATGTTATAGCCTAATTTCAGGAATATTTTAAAAATCTAAATGAAAACACAAAAGACTTGCCTTATATCTGAAGTAACCATCATCAAATATAGATTGACTGCCTTCATCTCTCAAATGTCAAGAGACTGATTAGCAGCATCTAACATCTTAACTGTAGGAGACCTTGACATATATTCTGAGTGTGCTATAATGATTCATATAAATTAGCTGCCACATATTTTAAGGGAGACATTAATTTCCCACCACCAACTTCTAAGATGAAGCACTAAGTCCTAAATTCACCTTCAATGAGGTGATCAGTCACCCACAAAGCCTGGTGTCAAGGGAAAGGCCTCATTTGATATTGACATATGAACTAGCTTGGGGCAAATAGGAGAGAAGCAGCATGGAGAACTAGATGAATAATGGATCACACTCTGAGTAGTTACTCTAGAATGCTTACCTCCACCAACATGGTCACTTGGTAAGGTTCATTGTCTTCTTCCCGACTTGTAGGATTTCTGATTTAAACAGAATTTCTACAGCCCTAAAGATTTCCCTGAACATTCCTGCGACTGCCTGGCCTCAGTTCCCTATGTGGTTAAGATCATCCTTTAGGCTTATTTTTTCAATACAACATGCAAGTCTAATTGTTACTCCTGAACCAACTGACAACTGTTTGACAAAGCCATGGTAACTATTGGTAAAGCCATAAGGGAATGTTGGCCCTGTTATGGCCCAGATTGTGTCTCCCCAAAAATCCATATGTTGAAGTCCTAATCCCCAATGTGATTGTATTTGGAGATAGACCCTTTAAAGAGGTAAAGTTAAATGAGGTCATAAAGGTGGGGCTCTAATCCAATAAGATTAATGTCCTTAAGAGAGAGAGACACCAGGGATGTGTATGCACAGAGCATCTGTCTGAAAGCCAGGAAGAGAGAATTTGCCAGAAACCAATCATGCCAGCACCCTGATCTTGGATTTCCAGTCTCCAGAACTGTAAGAAAATAAATGTCTGATGTTTAAGCCACCCACTCTGTGATACATTTGTTATGACAGCTCTAGAAGACCAATACAGTCCTCCTGATGCACTCTGGTCCTGGGATGCCAACATTTACCCCATCACCTTCCCATATCTCTCTTCTCCTGGTCCCTTACCCTGCCTCATACCCAAAGCACATTGACTTTATCAGGACTGTCATTACTGGGGTGTATGAAGCTTCAGGCAGGAAGGTACAAGTAGCTTAAATGGAGACCCTTTATCATACAGTCCTGGAAATGAAACCTAAAGGAAAGAATATATTCAGTCAGTGCACAAAGCTGTTTTCTTCCAGGAATATCTGCTTTAGAGGAAAGCTGCAGTTACTACATATATAATCTCAAATGACAGTTGTAGAATAGCTTTCTAGTGACTTTCCTAGACTAAAAACAAAATCTGTTCTAATTAGCTGTTAACAATATGCTATAAAACATCCAGATGCTTGGGGCCAGGCCCTGAACACATGCCTGCCTGGAATAAGACAGGTCTTCCAATGGGTCAGAGACACCTGCAATATTAGTGCTCATGTCCTATTTAACTGATGAGAAACTTGTACACATTTAGACACGAAGCAGAATGAGGGACTGTGTCCCAGCCCACTACTCCCTCTCTTCCGAGTACCTCAGACCACCTCATACACTAACTGATGTCCAGAAAGAGAGGCTGAAAGGTATCAGTAAAGCTATTAAAAACTAGTTCTTATGTTCTTCATAAATTCAATTTTGATTTCAAAAAGATTAATCTTCAGCATTCATATTGGAAATGAGTAGAGAAAATAATATATACACAAGCTACTAGATCTAACTGAAAACTCTCTCAAAAAGCTAAACACACTCTCATATATTTGGGGTTCTTCTACCTGGTTGATTTTCTACCAATTATTTTATACTCTTATTTGAAAGCTGAAAGGAAGCCAATATCATAGAAAGATGAAAAGTCCAGTCATCCAGTTTTGAAAAAGAAAACTCAGCAGCTCAGATTCTCTAAGTGACAATCATTTGCTCCAACCTTCTATAAGCCTGTGGAATAAAGGACTACTCTCCAGATGCTCACCAATTTGTATCTGGGTGCTCTCCAACTTGTAAAAATTTCACAAATTATTATTCACAAGTTTACTGAAGACTCATTTTCCAGTTAAGGTTATAAATTATTAAGCAATAGTGCATGATGATTTGTGTTTTACAAGCCATTAGTAGCAGTTTTATCTGCCTCATAGTTACAATGATGAAGGTCAAGTGACCCTAGGGATCTTCAAAACACATTAATAACCTGGCTTAATAAATGAACTTGAGGTCTCCCTGGCATTCATAGTAGCTGGAACATTTTTAACAAAGAGATATTGACGGATTTTAAATTGTGTCCCGGACTATAGATTCTTTATTGTGAAATAAGAAATTGTTTAAAAAATGGAAAACAATATAATGTCGTGTTAAAAAAAAAACACTTATATGGAAGACAAGTGACTTGTATCCTACATTATTTCTGCCCTTCTCACTAGTTGTATGATCTGTGTCAAGTAACTTTACTTCGCTGGGTCTTACGCTCCTAAACCGTTCAATGAAAGGGCTAGAGCGGGTGAGCTCAGGCTTCACAACCTAGGAATCATCCACATACTTCTCATAACTTGACTTCTTCCCTTTGCTGAAATGCTCCAGGTGAGGTCTTTGTAGTTTTCTTCCTCTGTGCTCTTTGTAGGGAAACTATAAATGACAGGATATACTATAAACCATAGGATGTACGGATAGAAAGGAGGTATTTACATGAATAAAGCTGATTTTGGTCAATTTCAGGAAATACTTATTTTTAAAGATGTGCTGAGTCCTCTTTACAAATTGTTCTTTGAAATTCAGAAGTCAAAGGCTATGTTTAAAATGGTCCACTTTCATTCACTTGACCTTCTTGTCAATTCCCTTCTACACTCTTCTTCCTTTTCTTGTTCCACTCTTGGGAAAATGAAGACCATCCTTCTAGGTGACCACGTACGTGAGGGGAGCAACATGGAATCTTAAGTAAGTCCTCTCTGAACCACTTCTTAAAGAGCTCTCAGCAGCTTCAAAGGAATCAACAAGTGATTAGAAAGGATTTATTTGATCACCTTATATGTGTTCAGCCCTGTGAACAACAGGAAGGAGGATGTGAGAAACAATCACTGTTTTAGTATCATCAAAGTGCCTGCAATCTAATGTGAGAGATAGAAGTAACATGTGAAACCCAAGTAGAGGACAGTGTCTAGCACAATGCCTAGCAGTGGAAGTGTACAATGAATGCTTGTCAGGCTGTCCTGAGTGCCACACTTTTTAGGAGGAATGGTAACACTGTGGTCTGTTCTGCACCAACCATGATGAGAATAGTTTCCTCAGTTTGGGGTACCACTTTTCAAAGTTTTCATTTAAACAAGAGAGGGGGCATCCAGAGGAAGAAGGTAGGGAGGGTGAAGATTCTGGAAATCGTGACCTACAAAGATTAGCTGAAGATAATCTATAAGAATACTGAATCACTATATTGTACACCTGAAACTGGTATAATATTGTACACCTGAAACTAGTATAATATTGTAAATCAAGTATACTTCAATAAAAATAAAAACAGATATCAGCAGTAAATAAGGGGGAAAAAAGATTAGCTGAAGATAATCTATAAGAATACTGAATCACTATATTGTACACCTGAAACTAGTATAATATTGTAAATCAAGTATACTTCAATAAAAATAAAAACAGATATCAGCAGTAAATAAGGGGGAAAAAAGATTAGCTGAAGAAACTAGAGCTGTTGAACCTGAAAAAGGGTCTTGGAAATAGAACACTGATAACTGTATTCAAGTATTTGAAGGGCTGACTGATATGCTAAAACAGAAAACTAAGGTAGTATCAGGTAAGAATGGAGTGGTGGCAAGAAGATATAACTCCATATGTCAATACTGGCTCCTCACAATAGCCCAGTGAAATACAGTTGACCCTTGAACAGGGCAGGGGTTAATCCACGTATAACTTATAGTTGGCCCTCTATATCTGAGGTTCCTCTGAATCCATGGATTCAACCAATCATGGGCCATGCAGTATTGTAGTATTTACTGTTGAAAAATATCCACGTGTAAGTGGACTTAAGGGTCATCTGTATATTCATTTGCCAGAAGAGAAAATTTTGCTTTACCTGTTGGAAATGGATGTTACTATGTTAAACAAATTGTTCAAATTGTGAAATATAGATAACAAATCTATTTGTTCAAAAAAAATCTATTTGTTCTGTGACAGTGGGTAAATAACACTTATCATAAAGATAACAATTTAAAACAACAAAAACCTAAGCGTACCATTGCATAGATCACATTTTACCTGTCACCCCGACTACACACTCTTACCAATTTTAGTTACCCTAAGGCCCTGGAAGAAAAGTTATAGATGAGCCACCATTAAAGGAGAATTAAAGCAGAAAGGGGGACTATTATCAGTTAAGGTTGTACACCTCTTTTTTAGAGATTCTCTCTCTAAGTTCCAAATTTAACATTTTTATCACTATAGATGCTGTCTTGCTCTAGGTGATTATAAGGGAAGAGAGGAAGTCAGGAAAATGAAGTCAGAGAAATCTATATTTTCTGGGACTTTGTGGGTATAAAAGGACTTAGAACTAGAAGGGAGAAAATTTGCTTCACTTAAATCAAGTGAAACAAGATTTCAAAAGGCAGAGAAGTAAGAATAAACATCAAGCTGCCCATCACCCAATGGAGACAAGTCAACAAAGTTGATCTGACCAGCTGTCATACGGCAGTTGTTAATGGATCTGAGAGGTGAGGTGAGGCCACATTAGGAAAAAGACAGAAGCAGACAAATAAGGCAAAGTTTGAGTTCAAGAAAGAGTTAATATAAATATAAAACACCAAAGCCTCTGTTAACAAATGGGCAGTGAATTCACACAAGGGAAATACTAATAAGAATCAAACATATGGAAACACATTCAATCTTAAAACTTGCAATTAATAAATAAAACTGCAAGTAAAAACAATAATAAAACAATTAAATTAACCAAAATTTTACAAAAGAAGAAACCTATTCCAGGCAAATTTCAGGAGAAATAATAGTATTTATACACGGTTTATAGCACTGAATGAGCCTTTTGGAGGGAGACTTAGTAGTACACTCACACACACTATATATATACATGCATACACATATACATAAATTTATTACAACCTTTGGCTCATTAATTTTATGACTTGGAATTTCTCCAAAAGCAATAATTGAAAAGAAAAAATGTTATGTGTACTACAGCATTTACAACTGTTATATTAGCAAAAAACTGGAAATAGTCCAACCATTCTATTACTGGACATTTAATTATGGCACAGAATCAATGAAACATTATGTGATCATTATAAACAAAATAGAAAAACTATGGAATAACATGAAACTGTTTATGGAATATTAAGTAAAAATGTAGGACACAGAATTGTACACACACTAATTATGGCCATGTAAAAATATACCACGTGTGGATAGATTGGAACATGAATAGTGAGAAAGGAAAGACAATCCTATTAGGATGTTGGTTAAGTGTGATTTCTTTTCCTTGTTCTTTTTAATGTTGTTTTTAACATTTTAAATAATATTTTAATAAATTCGTTTTTGTTAAAGAACTGGGGAATGTTAAAGCTCTTTTACATAGGGAATATATATGATGAAAGGATTGATTGAAGGAGTAAGAGCCTAAATCATATAATCCAAGTAAGAGACTGGTGACATACATACTCTAGAGTGACAAGAAGTTGGATGAGCGTACAGAGTGAAAATAGAAAATAAAGTATGATCATGGAGATTTTTTTTAAAAAAAGCAACAACAGGGCTTCCCTGGTGGCGCAGTGGTTGAGAATCTGCCTGCCAATGCAGGGGACATGGGTTCGAGCCCTGGTCTGGGAAGATCCCACATGCCGCAGAGCAACTGGGCCCGTGAGCCACAACTACTGAGCCTGCGCGTCTGGAGCCTGTGCTCCGCATCAAGAGAGGCCACAACAGTGAGAGGCCCGCACACCGCAATGAAGAGTGGCCCCCATTCGCCACAACTAGAGAAAGCCCTTGCACAGAAATGAAGACCCAACACAGCCAAAAGTAAATAAAGAAAGGAAGAAGCCTTCATTTAAAAAATAAATCAATTAAAAAAATTTAAGAAGCAACAACAGAGTTGTTTGTGTCTGGCAGAAAAATGAGTGAACACATCTTTTCTAGTCTTGATGACTAATGACTAGCCTAGATGCTACAAGTTTAACTGTTTATTCAACAAACATTTATTGAGCACCTACTATGTGCCAAACTCATAGTTCTAGGCACTGAGGCTTAAAGACAGATTCATGCTCTCATGGAGTTTACAATCCATTCCAGTGGAGGAAGAAAAACAATAAATAGTTTCATGATAGCTTAGAAAGAGAAAGACAGACAAAAATATTATACGGTGTTAATTGCTCTGAAAAGGATTAAAATAGAATAATTTGTCTGAGAGTGACCTGATAGTTACTTTAGATTGGGTGATCAGAGGAACACTTTCGCAGATGTATCATTTGACACAACATCTGAATGGCAAGAAGGGGCTAGCTAGGTAGTATCTGAGGAGGAGGGGATGGAAGCACAGGGATATTCCCTGGCAGAAAATCAAGTACACAGGTCTAGATTTAAGTATCGTAATTTTGAGGAGTCAAAAAAAAAGAAAGATTAAAAAAGACTAGAATGGCTGGAGCACAATGGTCCAGGGGGAAAGGTGCACATGTTGAGATAAGATATAAATCACATAGGATTAAGGGATTTGAACTTTAAGCTAAGTACAATGGGAAGCAGAAGACAGCTATAATTTGATGTACAGTTTTTTTAAAAAGATGACAAGTACCATGTGAAGTATAGATTGCAGGAGATAAGAATGGAAGCAGAGAATTCAGTTAGGAAGCTACAGCAGTAACCAAAGGGAGAAAAAAATGATATCCTGATCAAGGGTGAGGATGGTGGAAATAGAGATAAGTTAACCAGTCAGAATCTGTACTGGAGATAGAGTCTATAGAACTTCTGATCTCTTGGATAGCAGGGCCACTGGAGGTGGATGTGTCCTGAAGAGTAAGGGAAGTGGGAAAAGAAGACTCAAAGATGTCTCTAATTGAATGGAAAGCTGCTACAAAGGAAATGCTGCCAGAATTGATGCTGTGAGCAAGCACTGGTAGCAATAAGTAAAGGACAGAACAGATTGGGGAGAAATTATGGTTCAGTGTATCTACCCAAGTTAGTCATTCCAGAGTGCTTTCTTACTGAGAAAAGGAAGAGCACAATGTTCCACCAGAAAGACTGCTGGGTCATGAGTTAATTACAGAGACCTTGAATTGTAACCAGCCTACAGCTTCTGGGGAAAGATATGGCCTGGTTTACATAATGTTTAAAGCAACAAGGTCTAGGAATCCACCAGCCTTTTACACATGACCTCATTGATCCCCACAAAAATGAATCAAGTTTCTGATACCCATATTGACAAGCCATAAAAAAATAATTCTTCTTGTGTTTGTTTTTGTTTTATTCCATGGGAAATGCTCAGACCAAAGGGAAAATAGTTAAGGACCACCATCACACTAGTTTTCTCTTATTTCCATTTTTAGAAGGACATTGAGATTTCACAGTGGCCTGAAATTCTCAGTAAATTTCATCGTTTAGAGCTACTCCATACTTCATTTGGGAACCTTAGTTCCCTGCACTTAAACTTTTAATTGTTTACGGAGAACAAATAGCACTTGGATAAAGTACCTAGACTAAAATAATCTATCCCTCCTACCAAGTAAAAGGCACTCCACATAACATTTGGAAACTCATACTTGCCAACTTCTTGACTCCAACCCTAAAACTTGCTTTTGAAAAAATGTTCTAAAACATCAGGAGTAAAAAGACTCTTTTAGCAAAGTTGCTCTATAAATTGATTTTATATTTAGACACGCAATTTGATGATCAAGACAACACATAGAAGTACTTCTGAGATATTTTTTCAACTTTGAGATTTTAACCAGGCAGATGGATGGATCAAGAGACTGAAAAAAGAGCTTTCACCACATAGGTCATTGGTTTAAACCCAACCCAACTCAGTGGGAAAGCAATTACCATCTGCTGATCTTTATGAAAGGTACTGGTGGGCTAAATTCAATTTCTAACAAGGAAAATAAACAGCTACAATTGTTGGGAGCCTAGATGAGGGGCCATGGATTAATTTAGTTGTTTCATGTCAGGATTGATATACATCAGAAAGGCTACATTGCAGGACTGACTGAGAATTTTCATCAACGATACGCAAGAGTACAAAAAAAAAATCAAAGAAATTCACATGCATCTACTTATGTATACATGTACATCTACAAGTGTGTGTATATATACATACATATACATGTATATGTATGTAAATATGGATATTTCTTTTGAAATATCATAGATCTTAACATTTGTAAGCAAACAAAGATTCATGACATAGTTCTGTGGACCCTTACCACGCACAGAGAATACTTCCCTAGACATTCAAGAATCCCATATTCACAAATGCACCTCTTGCATGTAATTTCTCCCCTTAAAAGTACTATGATATAAATGAAAAAACTGAAGCTACTTCGTTAGGCCCTTCACAGAAATGTTTATATGTGCTCCTAGCTTTTCCCACATTCCATTTCCATTAAGAGTTATATGTTTCCTGCCCATATCCTCACACCACAAGTTAACTGCCTTTCCACTTTCACTTGTTTAATTCCCACTTTGTTGAACAATTCTTATGCTGGCTGGAACACTGGCTGGAGTTGTTTTATGAAATGCTTTAGTCTTGTTAGCCTAGCAAAATTAATAAACCTCATGGACCTTCAGGGCCATAGTATGTAGCCAAGCCCAGAAAGTTAAATCAGTCAGGGTTCCCTGTAATGTACCATTTTGCTAAGTTGGTAACTTAACTCGGGCACATTATGTTGGGAGGAGTCTTTTAGTGAGTGAGTGAGTGAGACCAGCTGATTACTCAATCTTTTCCCTTCAGTGCAGATTTTTATTTTCTTTATTTGTCTTTAGTAGTATAAACTAAAATTTTGCTGCATGTTATGGGACAAAAATATTTATAGTACTATTGAAGACCTACAGGTTCTGGAGTCTTAGGAATCTATCCCTAACAAACATCACGAATCTGCAGATTCAAGTACATCCTTCTCTCCTAACAACTGGCTGAAAGTTGGGTAAGAAGGAGACGGTCAGACCAATGCCTAAATGGAAGAATGAAGATGCTGTCACCAAGAAGAGAGAAATTTGTAGGAGGAAATGAAAATTTCAGTTTTAGACATCTTGAGTTTAAGGTCTGTTGTGATAGCTAGGTAAAAGATATTCAATAGGAAGATGAATTTTTAGAAAAAGACTAAAAAACAAACTATAAATTTGGAAACCTTCAGCATAGAGGTAAAGGCTGAAGCTGAGGTGAAGTGTGTAGAAAATGGCTTTTCTGAAGTCAGTCAGTCCACATGAACCCAACTCTTCATGAACTTCTTGTGTGTTGAGGGTCAGAATTCACAGGCTCAGTCACAATTCAAGATGTTAATTTTGGGGACTTCCCTGGTGGCACAGTGGATGAGACTTCACGCTCCCAATGCTGGGGGCCTGGGTTTGAACCTTGGTCAGGGAACTAGATCCCACATGTGTGCCGCAACTAAGAGTTCACATGCCACAACTAAGGAACTGGTGAGCCACAACTAAGGAGTCTGGGAGCTGCAACTAAGGAGCCGGGCTGCCACAACTAAGACCTGGTGCAACCAAATAAATAAATAAATATTTCTAAAAAAGATGTTAATTTTGCATTCACCATGTTTCTTTGTATTACACATTTTTTCCTAAGGACATTTGAACTTCATTTTCACACACTAAAGTGATCACTCAATTTAGTGTAAAAAAAAAAAAAAAGACAAAGAAGCCTTCAGTTGACCATTTTAGCCATATGAAAACTAAGGGTGGAAGAGTGCCTCTGTGAAGGTGCCACAGTCGGTGTCTCCCATTCAATTAAGTGTCCATTCCTCCATTTAGCCACCACTGCATGGACCTTCATTTTGTTCCAAAGTTGAGCAGAATTTAACTGCCAAAATACACAAACCAGTTTCTGAAAGCAAAATGTTAATTCATCAAGTCATGTCCTGTTTCCTTTTCTTTATGGGAAGGTTTTTCATTACAAATTCAATTTCTTTAATAGATACAGGGCTATTTAGATTTTCTATCCTGTTTTCTTTTTATTAAGGGTGGTAGTACAACAATACCAACTTGAGGAAAAGCTTGTATTTTTATAATTTCTAACAGTAAAGGAGAAAAGAGCTCTCCTTACAAGAAATCTTTTGTTTAAATCTTCCCTTTCTGTTGAAAATTAAGCTACCATGAACATGAAGCCAAAAAATGTTGGTCTTTCCTTCTAATACAACACAGATGGATGATGTGCCATTCTGAGGCCATGCAGGGGACCAGCATTTCAGCACTGGAAAGGTAACATCAGAATTAAGTTGTTTTCAGTGAAATGAAACCAAATGAAAACTTTGTGTCCACCCCCCCAACCCAATTTTTTAGGTTCCTGCATAAAGACACAGCCAGCACAGAATTGCTACAGTATTACCTACCACAGCCTCTGCTATCCATAATCTGGAAAGATGCACTGGTTCACTGCCCAGAAAATTTCATCACTATACACCTTCAGTACTTTCATGAGACACTCTGTGTCTCACCCTCCAGAAAGTGCTCCATGAATGTTGATGAAACAAATTAACAAATTAAATACTACTATGTCTTTCCTTCTTGCTGATTCTCCCAAAAAGTTGTTAAGAAGCTTAGTTTCAAAGTTTTAGTTATTAATAAGAGCTCTTTGGTCTGTATCTAATTTCACGTAAAACATGTCAGGTATGAATGATCCTTTACACCTGTTTAAGGGTTGGGAGCGTCAATTTTTGCTGCAAGAAATTGTAGTGAATCTGACCTCATGCTATGGATGTCACACAAAAAATTTAGAAAGAATTAATTTTGCCCTTGAAGTGTTTTGGTGTGAAGAAATGTCACTTATGGGATTTCCTCAGGAATTTATCCTTTGGATAATTTATTTATAAATTCAACACCTTCTACTTTTATAGGTAAGCAGGTAATAAAACTTCCTTATATTTATCCTAAAGTGACCTCTCCCTTTTATTCAATTATTCCAGAATTTGTATAAATTCATTCATACTCAGGTTATCTAGACTCTGATTCTCTATTGTCATCAACTGTTATTGTAAAAGAGAGAAGACTTGAAGTCAAGACCTAGATTACTCACTATGGACTCTTGTTCAGTCACTTCAGGACTCTAAGCCTCAGTTTTCTTATCTGTCAAAGAGACCTAATATGACCTACATCTCAGAAGGACTATGTGGAAGGGCTGAAGTACCAATATCAAAGGACTCTGTAAACTATAAAACCCCTCACGAATGTAAAGTATTATGATACTGTCTTCATTGGTCAGCTAATCTACCCCCAGGCCTTGTTATTTGAAAGATGGCTTCTGCACTTTCCACAGCTCTTGTATGCCCTTCTTGGGTATCTCTCCCTGACACCACCCCCCTGCCACACACACGCACAGACACACACACGGCCATGAGCTCTTACAAGGTCACATCAATGTCTCTTAGTGCCCCAGACTCTCAATAGATATTTGTTGTATAAATTGAAGACAGAAAGTAAAACATGTTAAGTATGGGAGAGTACTTTGAGAAACGTAATTTTTTTACATTTAAATGGGACTTTACACTTTACAAAGTATATATGTATAAAACTTTGGTTCTCAAAAAGTAAGCTGGGGGCTTCCCTGGTGGCGCAGTGGTTGAGAATCTGCCTGCTAATGCAGGGGACGCGGGTTCGAGCCCTGGTCTGGGAAGATCCCACATGCCGCGGAGCAACTGGGCCCGTGAGCCGCAACTACTGAGCCTGTGCGTCTGGAGCCTGTGCTCTGCAACAAGAGAGGCTGCGACAGTGAGAGGGCCACGTGCCGCAATGAAGAGTGGCCCTCCGCTTGCCACAACTAGAGAAAGCCCTTGCACAGAAATGAAGACCCAACACAGCCAAAATAAATAAGTAAATTAATAAATTCCTACCCCCAACATCTAAAAAAAAAAGTAAGCTGGGCAGATATTATTATCCTCATTTTGTTAAATGGAAAATAAAGTTCAAAACGATTAAGTGATTTGCCTAAGCCCCCAGCGAGTAACCTCCAATACTTCATGAACGTAAAGTGCTTTCATGTTCTGCACGTGAACAATATTTTCCTTTCTCAACTTCCCACCCCATTGTTTCCCAAAGCAAATTGAGGAAATGAGAGGAACCCTCCCTCACAATTCATGAAGTGCATTTACCCAGCATGATCTTCTACATGAACCCCCTCTTCATCACAGGTTTTCTTTCTGGAAGCCTGGAGTTTCTAGAATCTGTCTGGGAGAGAGGAAGGTGTGGGCTATTCCCCTGCCTTGGTAAAATGGTCCTTTTCACTTCTGGGTGCTGTTGATTCCAGGAAGAAAGGCTTCATCGCCTCTCACTAACTTCCTACATAGTTCTTAATAAGCTGAAGTCATATAGCAGAAGGAATCGAGCGTTTGAAGAAGTGACAATTTAAAGTGTCGGAATACACGGTTGCCACTTAAGAACCACAAGTCAGTCACAATCAGTAAGTGGAAGATTTTGTTTGCCAACCTAGCTATAGGAAGTAATCTTTGTCGTTTACCTGCAAAATAGAGCTTGGGAAATACAGTCATCCCTCGGTATCCTCAGGGAATGGGTTCCAGGACCCTTGAGGATACCAAAATCTGTTGATGCTCAAGTACCTTATATAAAATGGTGTAGTATATGCATATAACCTACACACATCCTCCAGTATATTTTAAATCATCTCTAAATTACTTATCATACTTAAAATGAAAATGCTGAGTTAATAGTTATAAATGCTATGTAAATAGTTGCTCATGTGTGGCAAATTCAAGTTTTGCTTTTGGGAACTTTCTGGAATTTTTTTTCATATTTTCAACCCATGGTTGGTTGGATTCATGGATGCAGAACCCTTGGATGCAGAATCTGCAGATATGAATTGTACTGGTGGGGCTGTCTTTCAAGTCCCTTTATATAGGCAGAGGCATTTTAAAGATGATAAGGGGACAAAGAGAGAGAGAGAGAGAGAGAGAGAGAGAGAGAGAGAGAGAGAGAGAGAGAGAGAAAGAAGGATGGAAAGATGGAAGGATGGAAGGAAGAAGGTAAAGATGGGGAGAAATATGTCTCAACAATGTGTGGCTTCATAAGCAAATGGAGTTTATGGCCTATAAGCTTAGAGATGGGACACTGAAGGACAGTCCCTCTGTGATTCTGGAAAGGAAGGCAGAGGCCACTGCCAGAAGAGATGAGGTCATTCAAATACAAGATGCAGTGATTTGGAGCAAAGGATGGAGATAATCCACAACAGAGTTGGTGGAAATTCTGAGCAAATTGAGGGCTTTGGGGAATGGCCATTGTGACCCAAATGACCAAAAGAGAGAACAAACCTATCTGCTTAATAGTAATTCTATTAGCTATTTTGTATTGAACACTCCTATGTGAAAACCATTTTAATAACAACAGCAAACTCTTTATTATGAGTCAGGTTTCTAAGTACTTTACATCGATCATCTCATTTACTCCTGGCAACAACCCTATGCATAGGGTAGGTACCATTGTCACCGTTTTACAGATAAGAAAGGGAGGCAGGAGAGGATTAGGTGATTTGGCCAAGGTTCAACAGCTTGCAAGTAACAGGGTCAGGACTGGAACCCAGGCAATTTCTCCAGAGCCCATGTTCCTAACCCTCCACTATGTACTCTCACTCTCATTATCTCATTTAATCTGCACGATGCCAAGAAGGTACTGTGAGAAAGCTGAGACTGAGAGATTAGTACCTGCTCAATGTCAGACATAAAAGGCAGGGCCAGGATTCAGACCAAGTCAATGGTAATCCACAGCCAATAAAGTTGCCCTCCAATACATAACCTGCCAAGGGAAGAAGTACCCTTTCCAGAGCTATAGATCCCATAAAGGAAATGGAATCGTTTCTACATTTTTATTTCTCAGAGCCAGGTTTGATGTGATGTTTTGGTTCAAAAAGGTGTCTACATTCCCAAGGTCCCACTCAGAAATTACACATTTTCCATGTCGAATGTCCATTAGGATTTCCAGGACTAATCAGGAATCAAAAGCAACCTAACAACCTTCCCCCAATTAAAAGGGCTAAGGAAGGGAAACCTAACATTCTTCTAAGCAGCTAGGCTAGGGAAAGATCTGTTCAAGAACAGATCCTGTTTTCCATAAAGGCAAACAGGGTTGGATTTATTTCAGCAGAACGTCATTCTCAGAAATCCCCTTTTTAACAAATTGCAAAACTACTGTTCCCCAAGCTCACTCTTGAATGTTTCCTATTTCATCTTTCTTTATATCTCAACTCAGAAGAATTTAGTTGGAGAATTACAAGAGTAAAATCTGAAAATGAATAAAGACCCACTTGGGAAAAAATGTTAACAATACAGGCTTATTTGCACCAGGACTTTACTTTCTCATCCAGAAGCCCTGACCCCTAATGGTCAGGGCCGGCTCAGATGAAACTGTAAATTAGGAAAACTCTTTCTATCCTTCTGTCGCAAACCCCCCTTCCCCAGCCCCACCCCAGTACACACACAGCCTCCTTCCAGTGCCCTCAGATATTGGGTTTCCTCATGCTCTGGAGCTCCTGAAAGCTCTATACAGACTGATAACTAAGATATCCCTATATACACACACATACACCAACCAACAAAGCAGCTGTAAGACAGATTAATGGGGAATATACTCATGATTATATGAGGTCACACAGTACACTGCCTAGGTGATAGACACCTGATCACCTAGTCACCCACTTATACAAGTCCAGTCCTGCAGAAGCCATGGCTCACAGGAGGCCAATGACTGGCCCAGCCTCTAGCCACCTAGAGTGGTGGGTTCAACTTGCACATAGAAGCAGCAGCAAATCTACAGTCTAAATATACGGAGAAGCTGACAGTAACTGGCAATCCAGTCCCCCCTGTCCCATCCTATCGAAGACCTTTTATTCTTCCATGTCTACTCCCTCCCATGCCCTCATGTTTTCAAGCAGTTTTGTCCAAGGACATGATTCTCTGGACTTTGCAGACGAGTGAGAAACAAGCTCTGCCCTTCATCTGTGATCGTGCCCCAAATACTGTCAGCAGTAAACTCTACTCTCCTGTCTTGGAAAAGAGCCCTGTATTACACTCTCCTACTGCCCGTCTCCCTGTTCAGAGTGGCCCATTAGATCCCTTGTGTGTACGACCTTGTCAGTGGACAGTGAGGGAAGTCCTGGAGTGATTCATGTTTCCCGGACAACTCTGCATGGATTCATTCACATATAGTAAATCTCCCCGTCCCAAGAGTGCTAAGATGTCATCTTGGAAAGCTTAGAGTATCACAGACACGGGAAGCCAAGGGTAAGTTCATGAGAAGCAAATGCTTTATTTGATGTGGAAACTCCTCAAGCATTATTCCAGAGCACCAAATTCACTGAGTTTAAAGCCGAAACTGCTCTAGTTAGCTCCATCTTGTACAAAACCACTGGCTACAAAGATATTTTTGACCTATTTAATTCAAGGGGCTCTGCCTTCATGGTGGAGGATGATTATTTTAATCTTTGGGCTTTTATGGATATAAATTAAAAAAACTCATCATTCTGCAATCTCTATTTTGTGTTTAATCTCTACCAAACCATAGCCTTAAGAAACATCAGTAAATCTGAACTGAGTACCCTCTTGGTGCAAGTCTCTATGCTAGGGACCAGGAAGATGGGAAAGTGTTTACCTAATGTAAGGAATCAAGGAAAGGATTCAGGCAAGTGCTGATAATTCTGATTCAGAACTAAAACTTCCAGACAATTGAAGGAAGAGTGGGGAACTGCTTAATGTTAAAAAAAATATTTTTTCAGATAAAAATGCCAGTTCTATATCTATGAAGCCAAAAGTAAAGTGTTAGTTATTCAATTGTTTTGGCTCAAGCAGATAATAAATCCAGGCTCCAGGAAACCATACAAGAATGGACCAAAATAAGTAGAAATAAGTGGAAAAGCTGAAAAAAGCAGCCCCACCCTATCCACACCCTACCTCCCGACACATACACACTCATCAGTCTATTTCTTCCCCCAGAAAACCTCTCTCTTTCTTCCCAATAGAAATATCTGTGTGATTTTTCTAAATAATTACTTCTAGAAGTCATTTTACATTGGCTTTGTCTACACACACTAGATGAGGAAGAAAAATAATTAAACCACGAAACCATCTGGCTAGGCAGTCACATAAGGTGGTATTCTATGCCTGCCTGCATTTCTGTACTGTAGCCCATCTGTGTAAGAAAACCCCTGTCAGATGAGGGGAAGCCTCCCATCACTGCTGGAGTGGATCTCTATCAAAAACACACAGAGGGAGAATCCCTGGTGGTGCAGTGGTTGAGAGTCCGCCTGCCGATGCAGGGCACACGGGTTCGTGCCCCAGTCTGGGAAGATCCCACATGCCGCGGAGCGGCTGGGCCCGTGAGCCATGGCCACTGAGGCTGCGCGTCCAGAGCCTGTGCTCCACAATGGGAGAGGCCACAACAGTGAGAGGCCCATTTACCAAAACAAACAAACAAACAAAAAACACACAGAGGGCAGAGACCTTCAAGATGGCGGAGAAGTAAGACATGGAGATCACCTTCTTCCTCACAAATACATTAGAAATACATCTACATGTGGAACACCTCCTACGAAACTCCCCACGTACCTGAGTAGGGCAAAATAAGAAGAAAAAACAGAGAGAAAAGAATAGGGATGGGACCTGCACCAGTGGGAGGGAGCTGTGAAGGAGGACAGGTTTCCACACACTAGGAAGCCCCTTCGCGGGCGGAGACTGCGGGGGGTGGGGGGGGGGAGCTTCGAAGCCGTGGAGGAGAGCACAGCAACAGGCGTGCAGAGGGCAAAGCGGAGAGATTCCTGCACAGAGGATCGGTGCCGACCATCACTCACCAGCCTGAGAGGCTTGTCTGCTCACCCACTGGGGCCGGCGGGGGCTGGAACTGAGGCTCGGGCTTCGGAGGTCGGATCCCAGGGAGAGGACTGGGGTTGGCGGCGTGAACACAGCCTGCAGGGGGCTAGTGCGCCACAGCTAGCCGGGAGGGAGTCCGGGAAGAAGTATGGAGCTGCCAAAGAGGCAAGAGACCACTGTTTCAGGATGCGCCAGGAGAGGGGATTCAGAGCGCCGCCTAAACGAGCTCCAGAGACGAGCGGGAGCCGCGGCTACCAGCGCGGACCCCAGAGATGGGCATGAGATGCTAAGGCTGCTGCTGCTGCCACCAAGAAGCCTGTGTGTGAGCACAGGTCACTGTCCACACCTCCCCTCCCAGGAGGCTGTGCAGCCCGCCACTGCCAGGGTCCCGTGATCCAGGTACAACTTCCCTGGGAGAATGCACGGCGCCCCTCAGCGCCCCTCAGGCTGGTGCAACATCACGCTGGGCTCTGCCACCGCAGGCTTGCCCTGGACTCTGTACCCCTCCCGTCCCCTGGCCTGAGTGAGCCAGAGCCCCCGAATCAGCGGCTCCTTTAACTCCATCCTGTCTGGGTGGGGAACAGACGCCCTCAGGCGACCTACACACAGAGGTGGGCCCAAATCCAAAGCTGAACCCCGGGAGCTGTGCGAACAAAGAAGAGAAAGGGAAATCTCTCCCAGCAGCCCCATGAGCAATGGATTAAATCTCCACAATCACCTTGATGTACCCTGCATCTCTGGAATACCTGAATAGACAACGAATCATCCCAAAATTGAGGAGGTAGACTTTGGGAGCAACTGTAGACTTGGGGTTTGCTTTCTCCAAATAATTTGTTTCTGGTTTTATGTTTATCTTACTTTAGTATTTAGAGTTTATTATCATTGGTAGATTTGTTTATTGATTGGGTTGCTCTCTTCCCTTTTTTTGTTATATATAGACATATATATATATTTTTTTCCTTTTTCTCTCTTTGTGAGTGTGTATGTGTATGCTTCTGTGTGTGAGTCTGTCTGTATAGCTTTCTTTTACCACTTGTCCTAGGGTTCTGTCTGCCCTTCTTTTTTTTTAGTATAGTTTTTAGTGCTTGTTATAATTGGTGGATTTGTTTTTTGGTTTGGTTGCTCTCTTCTTTCTTTCTATTTTTTTAATACGTAAATTTTTTAAATTTTTAAATAATTTTTAAAATTTTAATAAAATTATTTTATTTTTTTCTTTCTTTCTTTTTTTTCCCCCCCTTTTCTTCTGAGCCATGTGGCTGACAGAGTCTTGGTGCTCTGGCCAGGTGTCAGGCCTGTGCCCCTGAGGTGGGAGAGCTGAGCTCAAGACATTGGTCCACCAGAGACTTCCCAGCTCCATGTAATATCAAATGGTGAAAGCTCTCCCAGTTATCTCCATCTCGACGCTGAGACCCCGCTCCACTCAGTGACCAGCAGGCTACAGTGCTGGACACCCTATGCCAAACAACTAGCAAGACAGGAACACAACCCCACCCATTAGCAGAGAAGCTGCCTAAAATCATAATAAGGTCACAGACACCACAAAACACAACACCAGACGCGGTCATGCCCACCAGAAAGGAAACAGCCAGCCTCATCCTCCAGAACACAGGCACCAGTCCCCTCCACCAGGAAGCCTACACAACCCACTGAACCAACCTTACCCACTGGGGGCAGACACCAAAAACGATGGAAACTACGAAGCTGCAGCCTGTGAAAAGGAGACCTAAACACATTAAGTTAAGCAAAATGAGAAGTCACAGAAACACACAGCACATGAAGGAGCAAGGCAAAAACCCACCAGACCAAATAAATGAAGAGGAAATAGGCAGTCTACCTGAAAAAGAATTCAGAGTAATGATTGTAAAGATGAACCAAAATATTGGAAATAGAATGGAGAAAAAACAAGAAACGTTCAACAAGGACCTAGAAAAACTAAAGAGCAAACAAACAATGAGGAACAACATAATAAATGAAATTAACACTTCTCTAGAAGGAATCAACAGCAGAATAAATGAGGCAGAAGAACAGATAAGTGACCTGGAAGATAAAATACTGGAAATAACTACCACAGAGCAGAATAAAGAAAAAAGAATGAAAAGAATTGAGGACAGTCTCAGAGACATCTGGAACAACATTAAACCCACCAACATTTGAATTATAGGGGTCCCAGAAGAAGAAGAGAAAAAGAAAGGGACTGAGAAAATATATGAAGAGATTATAGTTAAAAACTTCCTTAATATGGGAAAGGAAATAGTAAATCAAGTCCAGGAAGCACAGAGAGTCCCATACAGGATAAATCTAAGGTGAAACACACAAAGACACATATTAATCAAACTATCAAAAATTAAACACAAAGAAAAAATATTAAAAGCAGCAAGGGAAAAGCAACAAATAACATACAAGGGAACGCCCTTACAATTAACAGCTGATCTTTCAGCAGAAACTCTACAAGCCAGAAGGGAGTGGCAGGGCATATTTAAAGTGATGAAAGGGAAAAACATACAACCAACAATACTCTACCCAGCAAGGACCTCATTCAGATTCAACAGAGAAATTAAAACCTTTAGAGATAAGAAAAGGTAAGAGAATTCAGCACCACCAAAACCAGCTTTACAACAAATGCTAAAGGAACTTCTCTAGGCAAGAAACACAAGAGAAGGAAAAGACTTCCAATAACAAACCCAAAACAATTAGGAAAATGTTAACAGGAACATACATATTGATAACTACCTTAAATGTAAAGGGATTAACTGCTTTAACCAAAAGACATAGACTGGCTGAATGGATACAAAAACAAGACCCATATATATGCTGTCTACAAGAGACCCACTTCAGACCTAGGAACACATACAGACTGAAAGTGAGGGGATGGAAAAAGATATTCCATGTAAATGGAATCAAAAGAAAGCTGGAGTAGCAATTCTTATATCAGACAAAATAGACATTAAAATAAAGACTGTTACTACAGACAAAGAAGGACACTACATAATGATCAAGGGGTTGATCCAAGAAGAACATATAACAATGGTAAATATTTATGCACCCAACATAGAAGCACCTCAATACATAAGCCAAATGCTAACAGCCATAAAAGGGGAAATCAACAGTAACACAATCATAGTAGGGGACTTTAACACCCCATTTTCACCAATGGACAGATCATCCAAAATGAAAATAAATAAGGAAACACAAGCTTTAAATGATTCATTAAACAAGATAGACTTAATTGATATTTATAGGACATTCATTCCAAAAACAACAGAATATACTTTCTTCTCAAGTGCTCATGGAACATTCCCCAGGATAGATCATATCTTGGGTCACAAATCAATCCTTGGTAAATTTAAGAAAGTTGAAATTGTATCAAGTATCTTTTCCAACCTCAACGCTGTGAGACTAGATATCAATTACAGGAAAAAATCTGTAAAAATACGAACACATGGAGGCTAAACAATACATTACTAAACAACCAAGAGATCACTGAAGAAATCAAAAAGAAAATCCAGGGCTTCCCTGGTGGCGCAGTGGTTGAGAGTCCGCCTGCTGATGCAGAGGATGCGGGTTCGTGCCCTGGTCCGGGAGGATCCCACATGCCGCGGAGCGGCTGGGCCTGTGAGCCATGGCCACTGAGCCTGCATGTCCAGAGCCTGTGCTCCGCAACGGGAGAGGCCACAAGAGTGAGAGGCGCACGTACCACCAAAAAAAAAAAAAAAATTCCAAAAATACCTAGAAACAACTGACAATGAAAACACGATGACCCAAAACCTATGCAATGCAGCAAAAGCCATTCTAAGAGGGAAGTCTATAGCCATACAGTCCTACCACAGGAAACAAGAAACATCTCAAATAAACAACCAAACCTTACACCTAAAGCAATTAGAGAAAGAAGAACAGAAAAACCCCAAAATTAGCAGAAGGAAAGAAATCATAAAGATAGGATCAGAAATAAATGAAAAAGAAATGAAGGAAACAATAGCAAAGATCAATAAAACCAAAAGCTGGTTCTTTGAGAAGATAAACAAAA
>NW_020185325.1:693723-694750 GCF_003031525.2 Neophocaena asiaeorientalis asiaeorientalis | reverse complement strand
GAAAAGAAGAAGTAAAGCTGTCACTGTTTGCAGATGACATGATACTATCCAGAGAGAATCCTAAAGATGCTACCAGAAAACTACTAGAGCTGATCAATGAATTTGGTAAAGTAGCAGGATACAAAATTAATGCACAGAAATCTCTTGCATTCCTGTATACTAATGATGAAAAATCTGAAAGAGAAATTAAGGAAACACTCCCATTTGTGACTGCAACAAAAAGAATAAAGTACCTAGGAATAAACCTACTTAAGGAGACAAAAGCCCTGTATGCAGAAAACTATAAGATACTGATGAAAGAAATTAAAGATGATACAAACAGATGGAGAGATATACCATGTTCTTGGATTGGAAGAATCAACATTGTGAAAATGACTCTACTACCCAAAGCAATCTACAGATTCAGTGCAATCCCTATCAAACTACCAATGGCATTTTTCACAAAACTAGAGCAAAAAATTTCAAAATTTGTATGGAAACACAAAAGACCCCGAATAGCCAAAGCAATCTTGAGAAAGAAAAACGGAGCTGGAAGAATCAGGTTCCTGGACTTCAGACTATACTACAAAGCTATAGTAATCAAGACAGTACGGTACTGGCACAAAACAGAAATATAGATCAATGGAACAGGATAGAAAGCCCAGAGATAAGCCCCCACACATATGGTCACCTTTTTATTGATTAAGGAGGCAAGAATATACAGTGGAGAAAAGACAGCCTCTTCCATAAGTGGTGCTGGGAAAACTGGACAGCTACTTGTAAAAGAATGAAATTAGAACACTCCCTAACACCATACACAAAAATAAACTCAAAATGGATTAAAGACCTAAATGTAAGGCCAGACACTTTTAAACTCTTAGAGGAAAACATAGGCAGAACACTCCACGACATAAATCACAGCAAGATCCTTTTGGGCCCCACCTCCCAGAGAATTGGAAATAAAACCAAAAATAAACAGATGGGACCCAATGAAACTTAAAAGCTTTTGCACAGCAAAGGAAATCATAAACAAGACAAAAAGACAATC